>NC_044210.1:11267343-11372668 GCF_900880675.1 Sparus aurata
CACTTATGGAAAAACATTTTGAGTTTGTATTATCACGTCTTTAATATTGTATAATTAATCAATGCTGAGTTGGAATTGCTTCTCCAAAAACTGCATAGTGGCCCTTTAAAATATTTAAATTTCACATAACTCACGGGGTTGAAGTAAATCTACACAACGGTAAAATTTAGTGACATAAAAATGTTCCACGACAGTACAAAGAGTCCAAAATGAATGAAGGTAACGCATTTCAACACTGCGTTTGGTTTAAAGGCACAGTTGAATCCATTCAGTCACTGCTAATTGCAGTGGACATTAGCCCGTTAGCTCAGATAGCCGTGTAGTTAGTGATCCCATTTGCTGAGCCGAGTGTGCACGGACTGCTTGCACAGGAGGCTAACAGGGTGCATGGACTGCTGCGGCTAGCTGGTTAGCATGCTACACATGCTAGCAGATATCTTGTCACACAATACATGACGCCAAAACATATAGTTTTTCATATTCTGGTAATGATTTCACTGTTTTATGGCAATATTCTGACATATTGCACCTTAAACCAGCCAGCATACAAACTAAATATACGATTAAATATTTCTTACAGCGCGAGAGGACAGAAATTGTTCTTAATTGTTGTTCTTTAGTTGTTAATCACTATCTGTAGTTGCTGTAGTGTTCAGAGTGAAAGTTAATAGTTTGTTGAAAAGCTCCTTCACTGTCCAAAGTTGTCTGGGGGGGGGTTCATCCTCTGGAGAGCATTAACTTACAGCAAACTAAAAGTGTAGTTCTTTACTTTTAGAGTTAATGCTCCCCAGAGGATGAACACACATCTCACAGCAATACTCCAACTGTTCATCTTGAGGTATGATCCGACACGTGATTATGTTATACCTCATGTTATGTTGTCGTGAGGTTGGTATAAACCAAGCAGTAGTGTGTTGAGTTAATACTTATAGATGTAATGTGGACTCCAAATCTCAGATGCATTTGATGTGTCAAGTACAGCAAGTGGGTGGTAGATGATATGTGTGTGTGTGTGTGTGTGTGTGTGTGTGTGTGTGTGTGTGTGTGAGACAGAAAAACACATGGACACACACACACACATACAGATGAAAAGAGGGTTTATGTTGATAATGAGGCAGATTTGACATTACCCTCATCGGGATGTGGTGTTTATTTCTCTGCCTCTTCCTCCCACAATTCCCTCTGACCACAACTCCCTGTGTCCTGACAAACCGTGAGGGAGAGAGACGGAGACAGAGAGGAGCGGGAGAAAAAAATGGAGAGGTGAAGAAAGAGAGAGCAACCCACAGACCACATAATGGTTGTGGCATCAGTTATATGGCTAATGCAGAGAACGAGAGGGAGAGAGAGAGAGAGAGTCTGCAGTCTGACTGCTGTGTGTGTCCTCAACCAACTTTCCATCTGGAGCCACATTAAACCATATGTTTCTTGATAAAGTTTAAATGCAATATTTGACAAAATAGTAGTGACAGTGTAACGATCAATAGGGAGACATGTACCCAACATCCCGGCGACAACACCCCTTTTTTTTGTCGCTAGACAAAAAAGGGACATCAGGACACTTTGCAGCCATCACCCCGGCAACATAAGTGGGTATTTATTGAGAAATCAGGACATTTTGAGGGGTCACCACTCCTTTCTTTAGCATGTAAGGCAGCTATTATGGCAATGCATTGGATTTTCTCAGTTTAAATGGCATCTATTAGTGTGCAATCCCAGCCAATCACATTTTCCCCACTATGAAGACACGCAAGAGGCTGCTTTTTTCGATTTGTGTACGATTACTTTCTTCATGTTAATTTTTGGCACTTTTCCGGCCTCATTCTTTCACACACTCTCTGGAAGTACAAAACGCTTCGCTAAAGGCTGCATCAGTGCTATATAAGAATTAAAGAGACGTGTATGTGGCCTTTATATGCACTGCAACCTAAATCTGCAACCAGGCCTCGTGTCTTTGGCTTTGACACCATTGATCTAAAGGATTTGCTGGTGCACAGCGTTGGCACAGTGTGAAAAAGCGCAGCCACGTCATTCATTCATCCAAACATCTTCCATACCAATGTGTAAAGTATGTGTTACTGTATGTCGTGTTGCACAGAGCGTGTCAGCATGTGCTGGCACTACAAGAGCTGCAAATTAATGATAAAGCTGCAGTATATCTCTCATTTCTTACAACACCTCCTCATATCTTTGTCTATCTCCGTTCATGTCTCCACTCGGCCCCCAGTCATAAAGATTAGACGCCTCTCCTCAGAGTCCACAGGTCGGACTGAAGTCCAGAGGTTACCTGTGCCTGGTTAACAAGACGCAGCTGAGACACAGGTGCTCACTCTTCTCCGGCGCCTCACACACTTCAGCACACCGACACGTGAAGGTGAGTGATTCAGAGTCCCACTCTGTCATTTTTTACAGTGTAGAACGTCTGAAATGCAAAGTGATCTTACCTAAAAAATTGAGGATACCGATTACCTCAAAATTACCAAGTAGACATATAAAAATTTAAAGTTTTTAAAGAGTTTTAGTTCATGCAACTTAAATGCAATAGTCTATTTGTCTTGATTATTCTGAGGTTATCAGTTTCCTGACTTTTCGAAGTTAAGTCAACTTCCTACTGTCCTTCATTAAGTATAATTAGACATATCAACTAGAAATAAGACAATATACTACGTAAGATTCTGAGTTTTTACAGTTATCAAACAATTGTCTTTCAATCTTTACGATAACTTTACATGCTCAAGTGTTTAATTCTACATCTCGCTTAAATTCAATAATACATTCAAATCCCAATATAACATATGCAGCAATCGTATAACAGTCACAGAGGGCAATGTTGTTCGTCACGAGTACTTTATAGGAAGTATAACAGTAACATTTTACGTAGAGCAATTTTACTTAAGTATTTTCACAATGTGTATCTGCACTTCCTCCATAGCTGCTGACAATGCTGCCATTTAATTGAATATGACATAGAACTCAACACACTTTAGCCTAAGCTTTATTTTTAGAGAGGCGAACCAACCCGAGATGCATAAACCTCTCTGATAGCGGCTTTGAGCTGCTGTTGGTCCGAAAGTTGTTTAGCGCCTCCTAATTATAGCTAAAGCCGGGCTGGTATGCAGAAGAGCTATTGATTGAACCTGTGATTGTGCCACTTACAGCGGGGAGTAACAGTGATGTGTTTGACTGTAAACAGATTATCGGCCCTCCAGTCAGTCAGTCGGACACACACACACACACGGACACACACAGACACACACACACACACACACAGACAGACACACACACACACACAGACACACACACACCGGCCTGCACTGATGCAGTCGTGTGTTTTGCTGCGTCGAGATGTTACTAGGTGTTAATGCAGTCAACTTGATCTCAATCCAATAGTGTCTAGATACTGCTAAAAGGCCCTGATGCTAGCTCGTAGGCACACTCTCACTGTAATCTTCACAGCAATTAACAGGCCTCTGTCTGGGCAACTCGATACACACTAAGTGGAGCAGAAGAAGAGAACAGAGAGACAGACAGACACTATGTGCCATTTGTTTCTCTATATCGATCGTTCATGTTTTAATATTCAGAAGAAATGCACTTCAAACTTGGAGCGTTTTAAGGTAAAATGAGGCGCAACAGTGAAAACGAAGCATAACACAATGGAACAATTCAATTTGATTTAAATATCTCCAACTCAACATCTTGACAAGTGCGCTAATTGAGTTTCTTTCTCAGAGTCAGATGAGCGTGCCACGAGATACAGAGCTGGAGTCAGGGTGCTATTAGCCTAGCTTAGCATAAAGACTTGAAACAGAGGCATGCGTATGCCTGGCACTGTCCAAAGTGAAAACTATACTTACAAACAGGCTATCATACATGGTTGACAAGCAAACCTGGCAACCTTACAGCAACAACAAGTCTGAAGCAAGTTGCGTACAGTCACTACACCCAGCTGTTTCCTGAAAACGGTCTTCTTATTTCAACTATCAGAAAGAAAGTAGAACACATTCGCTAAATTCATTTTCATACTTTCCCGTTCAAACCAGGAACCCAGTAGGTAATTCATCATCTGGAGTGTAAACACACAGGCTTAAACTAATATCTTGAGAATTTAGCAATTCATTTATGAGATACTTTGTAAGTGTTGATCAAGATGGCATCTTAACCTGATAGAATTGCTGAACAGAAAGATCAGACGGTCACCAAAAAGACAATGAATCATCCTCTGGGGAACATGAATACAAAATATAATTCTCCATCTCTGTCCACACTACAGCCTCTTCCTCTCTTCCTATATCCCTCTAAATCATCATCTACCGCTCCTTCATTCCTTCTTATTTTGTCTGTTCGCTTGGATTTCCCTGATTCCTTTCCTCTCTCCCCTCTTTCACCTATTGTCCTCCCCCCTTTCCTCCGTCACCCTCTCCTCTGTCTTCTTTACCTCTGCCCCTGCCCTCTCTCTATCTATCTTTATCTATCTTCAGGTGTTATCTGTCCGTTTAAAACGGAGGGCAATTAGGCCGTCAGTCTCATTAATAATACATTGTCAACCTCGTTAATTATTTACCTTAATTGCTGATTTAAGTTTCCCTTCCCTTGACACAAACAGCCACCGGGGGAGACACACACACACACACACACACACACACACACACAAAAGAGACCACTCGCTCTCAAAGGTGACGGATGGATTGAGTTTCTCCTGCTCTCTGATCTTTTCCTCTGTTTTTTATCCCTTTGTTTTCTAGTGTGTGTGTGTGTGTGTGTGTGTGTGTGTGTGTGTGTGTGTGTGTGTGTGTGTGTGTGTGAATATGCACAGAATGCAATTCTGTAGTCGTGGATGGTGAATCCTAGTTCTCAGGATCAATACAGTTGATTGAGTGTAAATGAAAAGAGTGCAGCAGCTACTAAAACTAAGTGTCACCATGTTTCTGTGCTCCGTTAATGAGGCTGCAGGCGACAGGGAATACTAATGTTTTTATTAGAGGAGGGGACTCTCAGGATTAGATGTTAAAGAGGAGCAGCTGATTGATCAATCACTCAATCGATGGGAAATTGATAAATACCTTTCATCCGGCAAAAATGCTAATACGTTTTTCATTAAGTGGCGCAAAGATGCGGTATAAGAGAGATTAAAGCTATGTTATTATGATTTTTTAAAATGTTTTTGGCAATCTGACAAGATAAAAGCACAAACACCTAGTCAATATGTTCACCATGTGAACAATCTGTTATTGATATAGCATCCAGATGTACAAAAACATTTATTTGGAGTAGTCACTCCGTCTTTAAGCTCCAATTTTGGTCTCCACCACCTGTTGAGGAAAACATCCGGCTCTTTAGCTGCTAAACGCTCAGTCATGTTCACTAGTTAGCTACCAACTGAGTCAGTCTGCTGTTTGCTGCTGGGCAGGTAGCGCACACTGGCTTCTTCTGAGTTTTCTTGAGATAATGCTAAGCTAGCAAAGGCTTAAAAACTAAAAAAACATTCTGTTAGTTTACACAATGAAAAGATCTGAACTCATACTCTGACTCATCAGCGTTTCTTCACCCGTCCTGTAATCTCTCCACTCTTTGTTCTCCTCTTCTATTGATGGTTGTGTTGGACTCTGCACATGCTTATCTAGAGAAACCTTTGGACTTCACCTTGACTTTGAGAACAGAAGTCTTTATCAGCCACGTATTGGACTTGTGTAATATATATTACCACCGCTCAGTTCTTCTCAGAGTATTTGTCTCTTTCTCAGTCTTTTTGTGCTTCCTTCTCTCTTTTTCTTCTCACTTTCTACTTTCAGTTTCTGAGGCATTGTGTTTCATGTATATACTCTGTATATTTGCAGTATTGACTGAAAGCATTCTCTTCTCTCTCTCTGTATGTGTTTCTGTGCAGGTCGGTGTCATCTCTCAGCAAAGCTGTGAAGCTGGTTAAAGTCTCTGCAAGACAGACAGAGAGACAGACGGACACATAGACAGACAGTTACTGTAAATGATGGTGACGTGTCGCTGTCAGTAACAAGGATTCATCCTGTTGTGATGCTGCAGGCTGACAGGAAATCACTGTTACTGTGGGCGAGCGTCACACACACACACACACACAGTAACACACACACACTGTAACTGTAATCAATGTTTTATTGTTGAAGGTTTCTGTGATGTCATTGTGAATAAATAAACATTAAAAATATGTTTGTGCAATGTATAGAGTATCTGACACACACACACACACACACACACACACACACACCTACACACACACACACACACACTCCTTATGTTGCTGTCCATGGTGCTGGAGACATGATTCGATCCTCTGTACGCTGTTATGTACTGAGCACATTTGTTTTCTCAACTTTCTCAAGGTCCAACCTACTGTTGTGTTCACTTCAATCACAAAAGTTTTCATGAAAAATAGTCCAACATGAAGTCAGCAGTCTGCCCAAGTACATGTACGTATATAGTATGTATATTTACATAAACTATGTTTTTCTTCTTGCCATGAAATCCCATGATTTGAGGCAAAACTACATTGATTTATTCTATTGACTATTGGCTATTATAAGTATTGTGTGCAAAGACTATTAAAAACACATCAGTGAGCGACACTGTTGCACTGCGTGAGACACAGACTCTCTACTTTAGCTGGAAATACTCAATAAAACACATAACGTGGATTCATCCGCCTGTGAAAATAGTCCCCAACAAATGTACTGTTCCTTCCTGTTTGAGAAAATCTTCAGCGACCTGCTGTTTTAACACATTAGTGAGCATTTTTATAAACCAAACTCATAAACGTATACATTTGGAGGCTTTTAAAGGATGTTTTACAAGTTCAAATGCTTGCAAGAGTCTTTAGAGAAGAAACTACGGACGTCTCCATATGCCAACAGGCTCAACTTTTGTTTTTGGGGATGTGACGTGTGTACTTGTGTTACAACATCACTAAATGAGAGACTGGACTCTAATTACCTTCAATTGTACTGTACAGTCTCCTATCAGAGTCTGGGTGTGTGTTCTGTTGGCCGCCTGCTTAAATTTACCAACACACACACACACACACACACACACACACACACCCTCCCTCCTCTGTGCCCACTCTGGTCTGGTTTCACCCGGCTAGTTCGTAGACAGTGTTTGTGTGTGTGTGTGTATTTATTTACCTGCCACACAGTACTTTTGCTGCACTAAGCCCTTCAGTCTGACCCTGGGGAACCTGTGCTCCAAAACACACACGCTCACTGTACACATATGTGCACACAAATATTAAATACTGACAAAACTTGTGCCCACACACACACAAACACACACACACACACACACACACTCTCCCCCTCTAATTTTCAAGATACGCACGTAGACACACACTGTGTTCAAAGACACACACACGTGCACTCAGAGACCCCGCGAGGCCTCCCGTTAGCTCTCCGTTAGACGTTTGGTCGTGACACGCTGGAGGAAAGGCGGCCCAGCGGAACCGACTACGGGCAAACACAAACAAATAACAGCGGCCAGATGCCAAAACAGCAACAGGAGAGCTGAGAGAGCGGCAGCGAGAGGAGGAGGAGGAACACACACTCACAGAGCAGCGGGTCTGTCCGGGCAGCAAAGAGATCGAGTGAAAAGGCATCTGAGGACAGATTTTAACACCTGCCACACAGAAGTGATATTCCTTGCATTACAGTTTGTGCAGAATAAAAAGAGATGCATACTCATTGCTGCATGAACAGGAAATTGGGAGGGAGGATGTCACACCTTTGGAGATAAAGTCTGAAAACTCACGGAGGCTGAATGTGCAGAGATAAGTCAGATTTCTGTTGGTTTCTTGGTCAAAAAATCCTCTTTAAATTCTAATTTGAATAGAAATTTAGATATTGAAGAAGTTTCCATGTCATGATTTGGGGTTTTTAGTTCCGTCGTTTCCTGTTTTATTTTGAAGGTTTCACCCTCATGTGTCTATGTAATTAGACATTTCATATTACTTACTGTACTTTCTTTTCTTATTATTTTTCTTACTCAATACCTTTTAAATCGGTTCTTAAAATGCAATTCAAAATATAACTTCTCATAGACTATCGGGTATTTAGTTCGTAACAATGTGCATAAAATCCTAATCCATAAAGTAAATAATAAATATGGCTTTCAAACAAACATTATGTATGAAATTATATTCTTAGAATCTAGTGAAATTGTCTTAAAAAACGACTACAGATGATCTGTTTAAATCACTATTGCTGTGCAAATAAAAGAATAAATTGTGTTTTATTTAAAAGCCCTTTCAGATATCAAGTTTATTGAAAAAAGTTCAGTATGAAAGTGTTTCTCGTGTTCTCTCCGTGTCTTATCAGTCCATGTGACGTACGGAGAAGCAGATGAGAGCGCAGGGACTGATCAGAGGACTGAGGTTGGAGACGAGGTGGAGGAAACAAAAATGGGCTCTAACATGGTGATTACATGAAGGCAGCTGTGTTTATGTCACAGAATAAGTCCTCTGTCATTCCTAAATCGCTGTGTTCACATCCGAGTGTCGTTTATTAGCACACACACACACACACAGAAATGTTGTTACACACTTAGACTGTAACACTCACCAGGGATTGGCCGGAGAAACAAGCCGAGCAGAGCGTAGTGTATCACGGCCGTCCAGAAATGGTTGAGAAGGGGCCCTGGAGATCTATGTGGGCCCTCTCTGTCTCTTAAAGATTTCTGCTCGTGTTTCCCTCCAGCTGAACCTGATATTATCATACAGCGTTCAGTTCTCCTGTTCCCCACGGAGCCCTTTCCCTTAAACAACCCCCTAATAACAGTAATGTTACAGGTCCGAAGAAAATAAGTTGCACCTGCTTCCCAAAAACACACATACAAAGAATCGATGAATGAAAAAACACAAAGGTTGGTCTTAAATAAGCATTTATTTTTTGTATCATGTTTCGTATTTTGCCTGATGTTGTTGGTGATTTGTGTCACAGTTTAAAGGAGCTGCCAACTCAACGAGGAAATAAAGAACAAAATGAGTAACAGGTAGAAATCTGGGCTACATAACAGAGGTTTAGAATGAATAATAGATGGGGGGGAATAATTTTTCCATCAGTAATTGAAAAATAAAAGAGTATATAAATCGGATTTCCAGTATGTTTCTCTGATAAAGGCTTACAGTAAGTTCTAATTGTATAAAAGATGTTTGGAGACTGCAGGACTCCCTCTCTCTCCGTCACTCTTGCCCTTGTTGTCCTTCACTTATTCTCCCCCCTCATTCTTCCACAGTAACACACACAGTCGCCCCTCGCTGTGTATGTATGTGTGCAGTCCTGATCTCTTTACAGCGACATTAAAGCAGCGCGGCGTCTCCTCTCTCTCCTCGGCCCGACTCGGACTTTAAGTGTATTGTTGTCTCACAGAGCGGCTGAGGGGAGTCGCTTGATTGTTTTCTGGAAATGGACTCCGCACGCACACAGTCCATCAGCGATCACGGGCTGAAGACCGTGGGAACACTTAGAGTGGGCTTAATGCATCATAAGCCTGCTACAAGCACATTACGAGTGAATTGTAATTACAGACACAGATGTGGACTAAAGCATTAAACCGCCATGTGGTCCACGGGTGAAAATAAGCGATCTGTTTGATTGTTTTCTGCCCCAGGTTTATATAACTTGTCTCCATATCTGAAGTTTTAGAGTACCAGCATAAATTGTAACGGAGCTTCGAACATTGTGAAACATCGCAGTTCGGTTATGGTTAAGGCATCAAAACTACTTGGTTAGGTTCAGGAGAAGATCATGGTTTCCGTTTTAATAAGTACATTAGTTACGTAATTTAAGCTATGTTGAGTATGTGTTAGTTAAGAGCGTTATGTGAGTTAAAGAGAGTCAACGTTGACTTTACGGCAGCTTGGTCAGCGGCCTTAAGAATCACCACTACCAATCTTGCATCAGTTTTGCACATGAAAGGCTCCGCAGTCAAGGTAGCAACAATAAATTATGGGTCTTAAGCTGCTTCCGTGGATGATCTACAGGGCTTTTTTCTGGTGAGGATGACTTGATTTGCGTTATGTCAATGCATTGTTTTATGTAATATGTCTCATGGAAGCACAATATCAATCACAGTTGGTGACTTTGGTAATCATCGCTCCTTTAAATTTAGTTAATATTGTTATAAATTGGTGTATACTCCCAAACAAATCTGTATTAATAGTAAAGTGTGTAAGGTATAACATTTTTAAACTGGATCCTCTGCTGTTTATTAGAGCTTTGCTGAGTGTAACGTAATTAGAACCTCTTCATCAATCTGCCTTCCTCAGGTGAAACCAGGCCATGTGATCAGCTCAGTCTAGGGTGTGGGGGGGGGGAGACGATACTTCCTGGCTATCATATCGCCGTGGCGACCCACTATAATTAGACCTATCAGAGGAAGCCTTTGCCTGACCAGATCTATAATCCCAACTCTACAGATTAGTCATTTTAAAGGCAGAGTCAGCAGCACGGGACCGCCCGGTAGAATCGGTGCTGAACAGTGAACGAATTACTTCATTACTGTTTGAAACTGATGTTCTTCACCTAAACGATCTAGTCTATTTTGAAATAACCACATTTTTCCCTAATTCCCTAATTATTAGATGCTCAAAGTGCACATAACTCTACAAAACCAGTTCATTTTTCCTATTACTGGCAAATAAAGCTATAACACAAAATAAAATGCAGCTGCCTCTAGCGCTTGTATTAGAGATAAACATCTAATGTGGTAGAATTAGATGGACATCTGGAGGCGCAGCTCTGATTGTCTTGACCACTTGAGCAGAGCCTACCAGACAAATCTGACAGAAAAAAAGTTTAATCACAGTTTCAAAATAAGTAGTTTAAATAGTTTTGGGAAACATGCTTGATTGAAGACTGGAAGCAGGGGTAAAACAGCTAGCTTTAGGTTCTTCAAAGGTAACAAAGTCGACCTACCATCACCTCTAGAACTCACCGTTATAAAGTTTATATTGTATCTGTCTATCCTGCACAAACACCAAATGCAAATGAAAAGACTAGTTGTGGTTTTATGGTGACTTGCATGCCAAACTATTTTTTGTCTGGTGCTCAATCTGTAAATTTGAACAGATTGTGTTTCATTACAATGATCATTATGGTCTCAAATTGCGGCACTAAAGCCTTTATGAAACCACCTATCAGGTTGCTAGTTTCAGGAGTTTTCCCTAAATATTGTCACATAAAGATTTATGAGACATAAGTGGATGTGAATGGCAGAAAGCTTCACATACAGTAGTTACAAATGGAAACGAAAAACGTTTTTCTTATTGTAAACGAGAATAAAAGGGGAAATCAAGACAATTCATGTAAGTGGAAGGAAAATAAAGAAAACACAAAGACACTAAAAGAGAGAAAAGAATTGAATGAAAAGATTTAGAGTGAGCAGGGAAGAAGGAAAAAAACAGAGAAGGGGGAAGAGAAGGAGTTGAACTCTCCCTTTCTCCCTCTCTCTCGTCTTGTCACCAGACACCAGAGTGGACTGCAGTAAGCTGGACTTTAATTACAGCAGAGAAATGACACTCGATCCACTGGGATCAGGTCACATCTGAGAGGAGGAGAGAGAGAGAGAGAGAGAGAGAAAAAAAGAACAACAGCGGAGGGGAGAAAGAGAGTGAAACAAAAGGAAGAGAAAATGATGTAGGAGAGGTGACAAACAGAGGGATGAGAGGAGGAGAACAAACAAAAAAGGAGTGAGGTCAGGATTTAGATGACAGATGGTGAAGGAGGAGGGAGGATGAGAGAGAAGAGGCGAGAGAAGAAGAAGGAGGAGGGAAGAATGAAGTAAATACTGTATGAGCATTGTGCACTGGGCAATTGTTGACCTCTCCTGTGTGTGGCTGTATGTGTGTGTGTGTGTGATTGATGCTCCAGCAGAGTGCAGTGGTTAGCATTAAAGCGCAGCCTCTCGGGTTCACATGGTGTCAATATCACCGGCGACCATCACCGAGCTGTCCCGCTGCATCACTCTCACCTCACAACAACCTCGATCCTCTGACGGCGAGTAGCCTACTGGTAACTCTCCTGTCATGTCTTTTGCGCTGCTCTTCATCATTTCTTTGAGGTTCTCTCATCGTTCACTCACATTTTTCTGTGACGAATGCCAGAAATTACTGAATTTACGACGATTAAAAAGTAATATGGTAAATGATCTGCATTTTTATAGCGCTTTTCCAATCTAACGACAGCTCAAAGCGCTGTACAATTCATGCCACATTCATCCATTCACACACACATTCATACACTGATGGCTGCCATGCAAGGCGCCAACTGCTCATCAGGAGCAATTTGGGGTTCAGTATCTTGCTCAAGGACACTTTGACATGCCACTAGGGGGAGCCGGGATTCGAAATAGTGACCTTCCGATCACTAGACGACCCACTCTACCCACTGAGCCACAAGTGAAAGCAGTGGTGGACATGGATGGGGCAAAAAACCCAAAGAGACATGATGGCAGAGGCTGCCACGCAAGGTGCCGACCTGCTCATCAGGAGTTTTTTGTGGTTCAGTATCTTGCTCAAGGACACTTCAGCATGCAGCCCGGGGTATTGGGAATTCGAACCAGCAACCTTCCAATTACTGGATGACTAGGGTCATCTCTGCTGGGCTTTTAAGCATTGACTGTATGAAATATGGACAGAGCTTCCAGTTCTGAGGTGTGTAACCAATGTGGAAGTGCCTTAAACTTGTGTTCTTTCTCATAACCAGCATCGTCCAGTGGTATCAAGTCCAACTGCATGTAAGCTTATGAGAAAAAGACCCTACTTCTCACTTGAGTTAATGCCTCAGTAAACATTACGCTTATAAGCTTATGATCTCAATCTCTAGTTTCAAGTCTCCTTCAATACAGCACAATGTTTAATTTATAAATTATGATTCCATTTAGAGTAAAATGGACAATAAAGCAGAATAAACCTCAGGGCGTGGCCTTGTGGTGACACTTCCCTACCACAGTGTGCCCTCAGCTCCACCGGCTTGTTCAAATATGGTCAGTTGTGGCTCCAAAAACAACAAGATGCCAGACTGCACATCACAACTATTGAACGCTTCCTTAACAATGTTACTCTTTCATGAGGGGGGAAGCCATAGAAACATTATCACGGGACACGGAAACTCTTTAGATGACATGAAATTTGATACAGTCCCCGGAGTATGAATGATTTTGTTGAGCCCTTGACCTTTCCCTTTAGATTTCCAATCCAAGATATCCCCTTATAGACCACAAGTATCAACATCTAACAAACTTGGACCCCTGACAGTTAATTAAGTTGATCTTCCTTAATGAAATGTCAAAAAAGTATCAGTATGTGATGTCATATTCTGAGGTGTAGTGAGTACACCTGCCTGTAGGAGCTGCTAGCAGACTTTTAGCCACACTAAAGTCTGACCTTTAACCAGACCCCCACAGTGGTTTTCCATACATTACAGTACGCACATCACAATCATAACGAAGCAATACAGAGAAATGATCAGTCTCCTGAAGCCTGCCTCTGATCCACCTCCTCTCTCTCTCCCTCTCTATCATCCATCTCTATCTCTCTCGCCCTCCTCCTCTCTCCCTCTGTTTGTGTCCTTTGCCCACTGCGGTGGTCTCTGGTTTCCTTAATGGTTCCCAAGATGCATTGTGGCTTTGTGGGAGCGGTAAGGCGCAAGGGAATGTGTGCGTGTGTGTGAGAGAGTGTGTGTGTGTGTGTGTGTGTGTGGGCAGCGAGAGGTGATGCGGTCATTTCGACACATGAGAGGTTTTCCATCAGCAGCTCGGGGCTGAGCGAGCGAGCTGCTTCAAAGGCACTTACACACACACACATGCACACGCACACACACACACATTTCCGTGAGCCAAGACAAACCACTCAAACTGAGGAAATTCACACATTATGTACATTAGATCTGGAAAGTGCTCCATGCGGTTATATTGTATTCAAAACCCATCAAACTGGAGGCCATTTGCTTTTTGATGCTCTCTTCTAATGTGAACGGATGATCTGATGAAGTCGGGACTTTCCTGTTAAAGCTACACACTGCCTTAACATCGTCTCCTTGACACAAAGGTATAGCGACATGCAGTTTGATCTGGCAGGTCACAGTGCGCTTCAAATGAACTAGACTGCACAGCGTGTTGGCCACATCTAGAAACAGAAGCCTGCTGTCAAAGAGTCAGACGAGAGGCAAGAACTGAACTTTTTGTTGTGTTCATGGTGTTGGACTCCGTCGTACTGCACGCACGAAAAGTGATGAGAAAAATTGACCAATTTAAAAAGAGAACCTGACCAATTGCCGAAGCAGTCGCAGCCACCTGTCTTGCGTCATACAGCACTCCGGGGACCTAATTACACTCATTTTGTTTATTCAGATATAAGGCTTTATCAAATTAGTATATCTGCTTTTGTATTATTACCACATACAGAGTACACCTTTAAAACCGCACAAGACGTCCACCAACACCACACAGGATTCGAATAACCTGCATGTCTGCGAGAGATTTAGAGGAAATCATACATGTCAGTCATTAAACATTAATTTTGTGAATTTTGACTGATCATTGTCACTATCTTGAACATGTTCAGATGATATTTCTGACATTTTTATATACAAATGCACATTAAATAATGAACAAGGTATGAAAATGCTTCTCAGTCACTGAATAAAATCCAGGATTTGTCAATTTTTTGCCAGTTTTCCCTCTTTTCCATTTTCATTGTGAGGTCGGTTATTAAGATTTTGCGACAATTTAGTTTTTTAACCGAAATATTATTGCTGGCTAGTATTGCCAATGGAGTAAAGAAATTTTAAAATGCACTATACTGTATGTGTTTATGTTTATAGATAACACACAGGCACAGTTATTAGTGTCTTTAACAGCAGGACCCTTACAGTGCAGAGATTTCACCAGAGCTTACCTGTTGACCTCAGGTGACCTTTAACATGGATGCTTCTATTTTCCTCCAACAGGCCTGGATTCTCCCAGAATGCAACACTCATCAGCTCACTGTCAGTTTCTGCACTTTTGCACCTTAAATGTTTTTACAAAAATTATACCGAATCAGCATTATTGCAATGCAGACATCTTCACAGTTTTACGTGTGTGTGTGTGTGCGTGTGTGTGCGCGACGCAGCTCGATATGTTTGCTCAAACTAATTAAAGGCGAGTCGGCGGCGTTGGCGTCGATGGATGTGTTTTTAATGATGTGAGCGGCGGTGAATATGCAAAACGCCACCGGAGCGCCGATTTCATGGCGACAACTTGATTACCTGATTGATTTTTATCCAAAGTGGCATCAAATATGAATAAATATTCACATATTAGTATGTGAGGGAGAAAATATGTGATGTATAGTGGAAGTCAGAGAGATGCAAAGGTGTGTGCAATGATCCGTGTGTTTATGGGAAGGTGCCATTTGTGAATTCTCATATTTTTACTTCCTTGTGAGATCCAGGACAAGTTTTCGACTTTCTACTTTCTAGTCAATTCTACCACTTCATTGGCTGATTCATGTTCAATATAATCCAGATGTGGTTAATGTGAAAGATATGTGTTAACAGATTACTATGATAAAAATGAAAGTCACCCACTTACTAGTTAAGTAGTTCTCGAGTAAAAGTCTTAAAGTTTATGATATTAAATGTACTTATAAATGTTTGGCTCAATTGCAGCATGTAATCTGCAAAGTAACTAGTAACTAAATCAATCAAATAAATGTAGTGGAGTAAAAGGTGCAATATTTGCTTCCAAAATGTAGTGGAGTGTAAATATAAAGCAGCAGGAGATGGAAAGTAAAACCACCTGATTGTACTTGAGTAAATGTACTCAGTTACATCCCATTGGTGGAAACAGCGAACAGGAAACTCAACAAATAAACAAATTACTTGTGTAACTGAGATGATAACAAAACACTTCCTCTGTTTTGAATCTTTTTTCTCTCTACATTATCATCATTTATCAGTGTTTGACCTGGGAAACAACTGAGTATATTTATATTTTTATATTTATAAGTACAATTTCAAGCTGTTTTACTACTATTTGGAGCAATAGAATATTTCTACTCCACTACACATGTCTGACAGTATATCAGCATGTTATCCCCAAAGTAACTAGTAACTTCAGTAATCAAATGAATGTTGTGTAACATTTGCCCCCATAAGTATACAGTGGCAGAAAATGTAAATACTGAAGTAAAGTACAAGTACCTCAAAACTGTACATAGACACAGTACTAACTGCATCATGTGACTCTGTAGCAGTTATGGTTATGAAGTGAAAGCATTAATTAAAAGATGAATCGTATGAAGTAAATGTGATGTATCTATCATATTCAGACGAGAATGTAGCTGTTGTTCCGCATTCACTCGCCAAGTTTCACACGCCTGGGAGGAAGTGTGTTTGCGTGTGTGTGCGCTTTGGTCAATCTTGCGGTTGCGGTGAGCTGCAGCCGTTCTGTGTGAAACTTCAACTTCTGCAAATTTGTGCGACGGAGTGCGTCATACCGGCGATGACGCAAATGCGAGAGTGTGTTTGTGTGTGTGAAAGGATGTAGGGGATGCACGCTTCAAAAGCTCGGCGATTCTGGCTGCATCGCTGTGCAGCACAAACACACTGTGTGTTTGAGTGTGTAACGCTGAAATTTGAATGTTTTACTGACATTTTTAAAAAGTTTTTTTATTGTGTTCAGCGAAATCGATCAATGCATTTACATTCTGTAATAACCACTTGACATGGTAGGTTTTATTCCACCACCATGCAGGATTTGAATTCTCTTGTTGCACGTGAAGGATTAACAGGAAATTTTACTCATTTTATTTGATCTAATTTATCTATTTACTGTCTTGACCGCTGCAAAAATGCTATTTCTAAAGAGGTCCACCGATGTCTTTCGAAAGAGAGCTGTTACCATCGACGGTACGTGTTTGTGTTAAATAGGAAATGCTACCGCGGCAACGCACTAAACTAAGATGGCGACCGTGATGAAGCACATTAGTATATTAGCATGCTGATGTTAGCGCCGAAGCGCCACTGTGTCCACGAGTCGCCTGTGACACCATTTTTACCTCACAAGTCTTTCAACTGCACAGCCTTCAATTCAATAAACATTACACAAATTTAACGATTTTTATTTTGTAGGTTTATTGTTTTAGCATCTATATATATATATATATATATATATATATATATATATATATATATATATATATATATATATATATATATACATAATGTGTTTATTGGAGTTATCTATATCATATCCTTTCTCAAGTGATCAGTGTATAAATGTTCTGTTATTTGTTTATTATAAGAAAGAATTTTTCATTTTAATCTCCATGTGAAATAGTTACTGACACAGCGAAGTGTCAACTCTCCCCTTTCCTCTCCCCCTCCTCTCCCCCCCCCCGCCTGGTAATTTGATGCTGAAATATGTATCTAAGGATATTTAATAAATTATGTATCTGTTATTTACTAATGGCCCTATCGACTGCAGAGCCTGCCCTGCCTGATAGGGTGACGGAGGGAGAGAGAGAGAGAGAGAGAGAGAGAGGGAGGGAGGGAGAGAGGAGGGGGAGAAAGCGAAGGGGGAAAACTGGAGAAAGAGATGATGGAGGGACGGAGAGAGAGAGAGAGAGACAAGCCCTAAAAGGGTTTCAGTCGTCCCTCGGGGAGGACAGAGTGATGCCATCAGTCTCCCTCCTCCCTCCCTGCTCCGCGTGGAGGCCGCTTTTTGTCACATTTGAAGACAGATAGTGATGCGTTCAGGAACACTGCTGCCAGCTGGGTCAACTTATTAGGATGTCGGTGCACGGTGGAATTAGCGCAGTGGTGGTCGGACGGGTAACCAAGTAGAAAAGTGCTATTTTGAGGATTTCGGAAGTTTAAACATGAGAGTTGTGTTCACGTCTGGCAATGCTCTGTGCTGCTGTTTCCAGTCCAATCTGTCAAAGAGCTGCCGCACACCTGTTTACTCTTACGGCAACACTTTGGAGTCACCACGCTTAGTTAGCTAATGGAGTAGAATTTAACATATGGTGCACATATTGAGACGGAATAAGTAAAGTTCAGGATGCAGCCCCCGCTTAGCAGCACACACACCGTCCTCTGCAGAGCTCTGAACTTGTGAACTCGTTATAAGCTGGAACACCTTAATTGATACAGTGTGTTATACAGTTATTTTAATAATAAAAACTATATTTGGCCTGCTCACTATATTAAAATGCAATTCCGTCTGTAAACAATAGGTGTCATTATTACTGTGTGTGTGATGGACAAATGGTATTAGCGTGATGTTTTTTCTGCTGCACAAATTGTAGGAAACAACAGGGGGTGAGCAAACAAAACACTGAAAGTGAGAAATAAAGAAGTGTTTGGCTTCCTGCGCCTTCAGTTTGGCACTACAGCCGTCACCATCTTGTTTTTTTCTGAGTCAGTAGCAACAATATCCAGGGAGGATACGCTTTCAAGGTAGCCATGCCCTAAAGCACACCCAGCTGTCTCATTTATTTTATCTAACTGGAACCACAAATTACAAAATAACATCATATGGTATTAAAGAAGACTTGCAACTAACGATTGAGAACAAACACTCGTTAGGAAACTGTTTACTGAGGTGGTAAATCTAGCGCGAAGTAGGGTCATTTTCTCATAAGCTTACATACAATCAGGCTTTTTGAAACCAATGGAGTCGCTCCCTGCTGGCCATTAGAAAGCAGGGGGGGGGGGGGGGTTTAAGGCACTGACCCTGGAGATCCGTCCATATCTTATACAATCAATAGCACCAAAGCTGAACAAAAATCAGTGTCAGTGTTTTCTATCATTTTCGGGCAACATTGGTCCAATATATAAACAGGTTTGAAGTCATCAATACGCTTTATGTTCTCAAAACTCTCTAGTTTACCATGAACTCAGCTATAAAAATGCTTTTCCACAAGTTCGTCCAAACCAGCTTATCTAATGGCATTCAGTGTTAATGCTCTGCCTGCTCCTCTGTACGGTCTACAGAGTGTAAAAATAACTACAGGCACAGAAGGAGGGTGGTTTACCCTGATCAATCTCTGACGTGGGTATCTGGATCGCTGCAATTACAGTATAACAAAGGCATCAAAGCAGATAATTAAGTCCTCAAAGTAGCTTATGTTACAGCTTTACATTAAACCAATAGTTGGATAATACCAACACATCTTCTCCTATTTCACATATTATTTCTACTTCCAACCAATATCATCGAGTACGTGTCCTCAGTTTTTATAGCATAGTTAAAGAGTATAAACATTCTACTGTACCAGATATTCACAGCGACAAGAGACAAACACAGAGAGATTTAATAGTTAATGCAATACGTTGTAAAAGGCGTGAAAGCACTAAATTGACAGTTTTTTGAATGGAGTTTGGTTGATGTCTCGTCCTGCTGCAAAGACAAGACAGCATCAAAGCTTGAAATTATAAACGATTAAAAATAATGCAACTACAGCTGGAGTCTATGTGTCTGTCCTGTTTGTGTATGTGTTTGTGTGTGTGTGTGTGTGTGTGTGTGTCTGCATATTTGTTTATGTGTCAGTATTTCTTATCAGCATTGGATTCGAAGCTCTGTGGCACCGAACCTGGGATCAATGGGCCTAGACCAGCAGACGCAGAGCTTGTGCGAGTGTGTACTGTCCGTCAGTGTGTGTGTGTGTGTGTGTGTGTGTGTGCGTGTGTGTGTGTGTGTGTTTGAATCTATATGTGTATTTGAAAGTGTGCGTCTCACCGTTTTGTCTTTAAATGTGAATGTGTGTGTGTCCGCAGTGGAGCCAGTATGTGACCAGATAATGTTGCATATCGGACCAGTTGTAGCGACCTCAACCAATATGCATCTCAAGTGCATGACAAGACCTATCTGTCTGTGTGTGTGTGTGTGTATGTGTGTGTGTGTGTGTGCTGGTCAATATATTTGATTGTTCCAGTAGCTGTATTAGTGGAAAAACAACAGCGCAGAATTTATTTGAGGGGCAGCAGACGAGGAGACGTGCTGTCTGTGGCTGCACACACACACACACACACACACACACACAAACACACACATGCACGCACACACACATACATACACAAGCAGACAGACGAATGCCTGCATCTCCTTCTGCTGCTGCTGTTCGCCTTTCAGCCTGCATCATATAACTGTCAGCGCTCACAATAGGCACAGAGTCGCCTCTCGCTGCTGCACAAACACCCTCGCTCTGCTGTTTGTTGCTCTGCTGAGTTATTTTCTTCTTCCTGTGTGAACCGAGAACCTGCACGCAGACATCACGCTCCACCAGGTCGGGCCGACTGCAGAATCAGCTGGGTGCAAATATAGACATGTGACAAATGTATATATAAAAAAAAGACGCATCTTTGTGCACAGATGTGAGCAAAAGAGTTCAAGCAGATACCTTCAAAACCAGGCAAGAAGTTTAATTGTAAGTTCAGGTATAATGTTGTAAAGAAGAGTCACTGGAGTTCATCCTCTGGAGAACATGAATGTCTGTAACAGAATTGATTCTGATAGCTTTTTAAGATATTTCAGTCTGCACCAAAGTAGTTGACAGACATAAAAAAAAACATCAACAAAACTTTCTGGAAGAGTTCTCTCCTTGCATGAAGACATCCTGGCAGAGTAAACACCTCTGAGTGTCTGTTACAATCAAGTGGTGTTGGCAGGAATTCCCGTGTCAGGTGAACACAGCATGAAACACACTGACTTCTGATGGATGCATTCCATCCCAGGAAACACACTCCTGGTGTGAATACTGAAAAAAAGGATCTCATCCGGCTTTTCTGGCGCACATGGAGGAATGAAGGGGGAGAAAGAATGAATGATGCAACGCTCAGCAGGAAGGAAGCCAACGTCCATATTACACATGGGGCCACAAACAGGTATGAGAAAGTACAAACATGTAGTACAACACAGGATGACTACACAAATCTAAATATAAGTGTGTGTACAGAGTGTTATATAAGATTAACTATGCTCAAAATAAGAAGACAACACTAAAATGCTTCATTTCTGTTAGGTTTGGACTATAAACTGCCATATTGTCTATAATATCAGATAATCTGGTTCTGTGTCATGTTGCTGTGTCATCTCTGACCTGTAGGGGTCACTGCAAACCCAATCCATGCTGTCCAGCTGAGTCACACACACTGGACGCATCAGATGAATCACATATTTAAGTTCAATAAGTGTGATCCTACATTATGATGCTCTTAACGCGAGTCAGCACATACTCACACACACACACACACACAAATGTCGATGTTTTCCTTTGGTCGACTCAGATGATGAGTAAGAACTTACAAGAAGGCGAACGGGTTAAATGGAAAACAAGGTAGATTGATATCTATGAGCAATGGTGTTATAAACACTGACTGTTTCAATAAAAAAGGAGTCATGATGTTTCTGTGAGCGCCGGCCCGAGGAAATGTGTGCGTGTGCAGTGTGATGTCGTTCGTTTAAAGCAGCGCCGGTTGTTGCCATTAAAACCAAATGTGTGCGTGTGTTTGTGTGTGCGTTTGTGTGGCTTGTTTGTTGCCTGACAATTAGCTAGTAGCAGCTCACGTACCATTGAAAGCAGATGTCTTAAATTGTTAACAACTGGGTATTCCAGTAATACGCGAGGTCCCTGCCAGGACTCTGCAGTCGCTTCAGGAAATGTAGAACAGCTTCAGGATCTTACCACCTTCCCAAAACCCTGCCGAGCCCCGCGCTGACCCTCGTGATGGAGATACAATAGATTTTTTTTCCATTTTACACAACACCAGCCAGGAACACAGCTGGAAGAGTATTGACGAGGCATCGGAGAGTTATGATATGATTAATAACTGGACCTATTGTTGCGCGAAAACAAAAGGTAGCTCCCTCTTATTCTTCATGGCCTAATGTTTATTTAGTTCCGCAGTGCCATGCCAGATAAACAAAATAAAATGATCCTGTTATCTCGGGAAAAACAAGCTTTTGGTATTCCTCGATGATGATATAAAGACCTTGTGATCTCAAGATAACAGATAGCATCTAACTCATATTAACAAAAATGGAAGAAAATAATATGTTTCATATATTTGACCCGTGATGGTTTCAGGCTTCGGTACCAATATGTATTATATCAGAACACAGCTCCAGACATAATTCATTTTATAGCCATTTCTGATTCGCCTCTTTAAATAGAAAATAAGAGATCCACATTAGCTGGTGGTTGCTAGTCTTCTCGGGGTCCTAATTACTGCAAAATAACTGTACAAATCAAATTTGCCATCAATTAATTAATTCTACACAACAAATTGAACACCGACGCACAAACAGTTACCCTAAATGGAAACAAAACAAGTTTGTTGAATTGCCTCAAAGGCAAATCCCCCTCGTCTGTCTCGGTTCCCCGTTTGTGCTTAAAATAGCGTTCCACAACCATTCAGGGGGATTTCTAGAAATGCATCATGGGATATGTAGGACATCGGGCACTATAATCAACGTGAGTGAAGGAAAGGTCAAGAGGAAACACAGGAATAGAAAAGACAACAGAACAGATGGAGACAGACTGTAGATCATCTGATGGAAAGATACGGCTCTGGTGGAGCGTCGGCTCTTTCATGGCAGCTGCCTAGAAAAACTGTTACTACTGAGGCGCACACACACGTTTTCTTTTATTCTACACTTTCATCTGTCTTTAATACCACATTGTTTGTGTGTGTGTGTTTGGGTTGGTCCAACATTGCGGCAAGCCACTCACCACAGACCTCTTGGCAGTCGCACCGTGGCCTCGAAACCCCCTTTCACCACTGTGGTCTATGTACGCATGTGTGTGCGTCTTATCTTTGCATCTTCACATCAGCACTGCTGCGGCTGAGTGGCATATTTAAGAGCTCCAACGGACGCAGATGCTCACGGTGGAGTTGAGATGAGGGACGAGGTGATAAGTGCAGTAATGCAAATCAACACACGCTAGTTTCAAACAGACTTTTTTGTTTCAGCGTCAGGATTCAAATGAGGACGTCAATACGGCATAAGACAGAACAGTATGATGTAGAACAATAACAGGTTTTGTTGGATTTTTTAAGTATTTTTAGATTATAATGTCATTGTTTCCGGCAGATTTATATGTAGATTGTTATGCCATGTTAGGTCGGGTCAAGTCACATTCACGTCACCGCTAAGTTTTTTGGATTCACTCATTTAAAGGTAGTTTTTGTTTGTATAAGTTGCTAAAGACGCAGCCGCTTCAAAAACACCTTGGTAAGGATGTCAGACAGGGGACCAATTGACGCAAAATAACACATACATTTAAGATGACAATACTGTTTAGCTCGTACATGTTTCTAGTCACTTGTCTGCGAGTAAGAGCATATTTTTCACTTTTTAGTAGAGCTCAGCGCTGACTTCCTTTGAAAACAACAACTTGAACAACTTAAACTTAAGCTTAAAGCTGCGCTCTTTTATTTTTGGCCACTAGAGGGCAGAATAAATCCACAACACAGCTCTGATATATTATTCCGTATTTAAAGTAGGTGCAGCTAACATGTTTCCTGTGTTCACAGCAAACCATTTATTGGCGTTTTAACACTTTTCATGCAGTTGATTACCAATATTTAGATGTATCAAAAAAAAAAAAAAGGATTCAGTCTTGTTTCCGGATCGAGTATATCTGGTGCTTTAGCTGTTAAATGCTCAACTAGGTTCACCAGCTAGTCTCTAACTGTTTCTGTCTGCTGTTTGGTGCAGAGTAGGTACAGAGAAATGTCATTTTCAGTTGTCATATACTGATTTTTTAGCTGATGCAGGAAACCAGTTTTATAAGAACAAAGACCAGAAGCTAAAAGAGGCTAAAAGGCTCCATAAAGCTACGGAAAGAATTGGTAAGAATTGGCTTTTGAATTGAAATGTAATCTGATTGGTGACACAACACAACTTGGTGGATTATTTCAGATTTTTAGCATATAAAAAAAGTTGAAAAGTAAAAATAAAAATATACTTAAGCAAATTTCTTTTAAGTTTATTCATTTTATTACATTCTCAAAACACATTTAATGACCATCTTAAATCAAGCAACTCCTGAAATCTCCTCGGCTCTGTTTGTGTCCCTGAGGTTTGTTTAAATGTCCAATCAAGGCCCGTCTGACAACATGATATAGCCGCCACCTGCTGCTCTTCTTAGCTCCTTTTACCTGTAATTACACACTGCGCACGAGTGTGTGTGCGTGTGTTAGTGACATAATTATGGTGTTCAAGGTAGCGTGGCGATCTCGTGTCAGAAAACAGCCTGACATTAACACGGCAATGATCAGGTTGCTGCACGTGTGTGTGTGTGTGTGTGTGTGTGTGTGTGTGTGTGTGTTGCTTGATAATTAACTGGGACGTCGTGGATGGCTTTGATGTAAAGAGGCAGAGAGAGAGGGGAGAGAGAGAGTGGACAGATGCAGGAGGTGTGTCCAAGCCAAACACACAGCAAACCAACGCGTTATACACACCGCCGGCGTGTGTCCTATTGTTTGACTGACTCCATGTGTGTGTCTTTGTGCGTGTGTTTTGGATCATTTTGATTGCCGGCTCTGCGGCTTGTCGGCCGTTGATTCGAGAGCAAGTAGTTTCAGTAAAACTGCTCCTGTGCTGAGTGTTGAGACCTTTGACCAGGAACAGAGTGATGCATGTCTTAGATTAGATCATATCAACGTGTTTTTAAGTTATTTTAGTGCCACTGGATATGTAAAAAAAAAAAAGGTGTTTATATGGATCAATGTCCCCACATACTTAGAATAAAGCGTGCACACAATGTTTATACATGTTTTTTAAGACTTTTCCTTACCATTATAGTGGTGATTTGTCTTGTCTATTGTCCATGCAGCCATTATATGAGTATGATTTATGGTAGCAAGGTGTTTGTCAGTCAATGGTTGTTGCGTTTACCACATCACGGTATTACCTTGTTGTATGTTCTTAAAGGTGCAATATGTAAGAGCAGGCTGTCAAATCCGTGGCTACCCTTAGCTAGTTAGCTCAGTTAGCCGTGCAGTTAGCGGTTCAGACTAGGTGTTGTTGGCAGCTTATTGTCAGTTTTTACACTGCTAGCACAGGAGCTTTGGACCTGGATGGGCCGGGGCTAGCTGTTTAGCATGCTAACTTCAGTCGACATCTCTGCAACACAACACATAAACATCATTATGTCAAAACTGTTATTAATTCATGTTCTGTTCACATGTTTTCAACTAAAAAAATCTAACATGTTTCCCCTTCAGGCAATAAATTGTAAGATGTGAATTGTTTGACGTACACGACTGCGATGATTGATGAAACAACAATTCTTACATTTTCACATAATTCACTGGGAATTGTTGAATTTGAATTTCCAACCTGATTGCACCTGGTCTGACTGCCTGATGGATGTTTTCATGGTGCGTTTAGGTTTTTCATGAATCTCAGACCAGTTCCAAATTATTCGACCCTAGCGGACCTCCGATTATAATATTGTGCTTTTATTTCATGAAAACAAGACACTCAGAATTAAAGCAGTTTCAACACTGATATAAAAAATGAGTTAAATAGTCATAGAGTGTGTGCCTGTGTGTGTGTGTGTGTGTGTTTTTTGTGCCATTAACTGCAGCCATTAACCCATTAGTGACATTGTATTACACACTTTAAATATTCTGCGTCCAATAATCAGCTCGTAATACTGTTAGCTCAACGAAGACGTCAAGTCGTAATGTTGTTAAAGCCACCACACGCACACACACACACACATACACACAGATCATTTCACAACAAAAGTGGCTGTTAATGTACACATTAACACACACATACACAGTAAGTGTGCCGTCCGAGTGTTGCGTTTAAATTCGCTAATTATGCCAGAAACACACACACTCTGTAAGAGCGGTCCAGCCCTCATCATAAACCTGCTCGTTACATCGTAAGCATTCACACACACACACAAAAATAAGTGTGTCAATCCTGCATAGCCTTTAAATTTAGTCATCATGTCATAAATGTCAAACATACGACGTGTCGTAATCCTCATAGGGTCGTCAGCGGAGGATCGTAAGCAGCGTTAGTCCTCGTTACCGGAGGAGGGCCACATGTGTCCCCCCCTCCCTCTGTGTCGTATATCCATCAGGCTGCCGGCTCCTCGGGGGGCTGTCGATTAGTCAGAGGATGTAAAGAGGAAACGGGTCATTTTGTTAAGCAAACAGGCGACTTTCAGGGCCTACTTTGAGGAAGACGCTCGGGTTCAGCAAAGGTAACTGTGAAAAGACAATGATTTTTGCTTTACTTTTACTTCTGATGTTGTAAAAGTGATGTGATGTAGCATTCTGTTGCAATTCAGAGTTTGAAACACTGTACAAAAATGTAATGTTGCTCTTGTTATTAAGGTAGTTACACCATGAGTAAGTGGGGTTGACACATTCCCATCGGGATATTTTACCCATAAACTGTTTCCCAACTGCTCTTCCAGAAAATGTACTGGATAACTTTCTATCAGGTGACGAATAAACGGAAAAACCTGAATGAATTCATAAAAATGCCAGTAAAAACTTAACTTTTAACTCTGAAAAGAGGAAACAGTTGAGGTGGCAAAGATACATTTGAGAATTAAGTGGTGCAAAAACAAGTCATTAAGTGTTTTTGGTCAGATGAGTCAGATGAGCCGTCCTGTGTTGTTGGCTGGTACATGAACAGCCAGAACTTTCTCCAGTGCACCAGTTCTGATTCTGATATAGGGGGAAAACGGGTTTGTTTCTTTAAACCAGTCATGAGCATCTTTGGCGGCGTTTAACCTGGGATGCAGTGATGGTGCCCCTACGAAATAGCGTAGGTTTGTATGTGGTGAGGTGTACTCTGGTATAAAGATAAAGAGCAAAAGAGAAGTCAGAAATAATATTAAGTATCATAATAACTGACGCACTAGCAGCATTTTAAAGTCTTTTGAAATGTTAGTTGGTTAAGTATAGTAATAATGTTGGTAGATAAACCTAACGTAGATCTTTGGTAAGTATTGATGCACTAGGAACAACGATTAGCTTACTGTTACCCTGGAAAATGCTCATTCTGGTTAACGGACTTAACAAAGGACAAAGTGTCAGTGTCAGTAAAAAAAAACGTAGATTAAAATTGAAAGAAGCTGCAGGAGCTAGTCAGTGCTAGGCCAGATGAACCGGCGAGTGACCTAATGGTCAGCTGTTCTCCAGCTAAAGCAGTTCACCCACCACCTCCCGTGAGTGAGACCTAAAAAAATGTAACAGATCTATTGTTCAAATACTTGATGAGTGCAACGATAATTGATCGCAAATGGCTTGCAAGCAATAACAGCTAACCAGGCGTAATAAATCTGCATCGTTGTTCATCGACACATCTTCTTGTTGTCAGTGTTTCTTATTAGCAACTGAGCTGCTTTTGATCAAATGATTCAGCGGAGGTTTTTATTTCCAGGAAGATAACAAAGTCGTTCTAAGAGGACATACAGAATATAGTCACATTTAAATCATTTTCCGTATCATGAAATGTTTCTTAGAAAGAAAATTTATGGAAATGCTAAACAGGAATGGTTAGTTGTTTTTAATTATCTTTTCTTGGGAGTGATTGAGCTGTTATTCATTAGGCGTTGAGGGGAAATGATGAGTCACATCTGTGGTGTCACAATAATTTTCATCAATGTGCTTTGGTCTTTAAGTCTAGATTTAATCCTTCTCTGGGCGTCTATTCTGAAACAGTAACACTGCAGACACTCCGACTGAACACGCAACGATCAACGATCTCTGTATAAATGATCATTTATACACACAAAAAAGTCAAACTTAGACAACAAAATAAGAGCTATACCATCATTGAGCTCTTTCGTATCTCACTACCGTTAAATCCTCTCTCTATTCCTGCTTTCTTTACCACCTTCCTCTTCCTCTCCCCGTAGTTTCTCTACCTCTCTCCACCCTCCGCCCTCCCTCCAAAAAATTCTGTTTGAGCCAAGTTGCTGTGAACTTTTTGGACTTCAACTTTTACTCCAAAGTGCTGTGGTAGAAAAAAACGACAACAAAACAACAAAACAAAAAAAAAAAAAAGAACCTCGTCTCCAAAAACACCAAATAAACAAACAAACAAAACCTTTTAACACACACACAAACACACACACACACACACACACACACACACACACAGTAATACACTCCTGAAAACCACATGGGACCAATTATCACATTTGCTGTGCTCTGTTTGCCAACCCCCGATCTCCATACTGACAGAGAGAGAGAGGGAGATACAGTAAACGCTCAGACAGTCATCACCTCATTAGCCTCGGATGGCATTATGCTTCTATGTGTGTGTGTGTGTGTGTATGGTTAATAATACTGTATGTCTTGAATCGTGTGTATTGTGTCCGTTTACTTTCTGTTTACTCGGACGATGTCCGGTCAAGGCTTTAAACTACCGTATGTGCATTTTCTCCATTTTGTGTGGCCACACATGGTTTTAATGCAAAGCAACTGTCTTGCAAGGAGTGAACCTTCACTATCAAAGACACTTTTGTGGTTTTATCTATTTCAATCTGCCATCACAACCTTTTAAATGCAGTTTTACCACTTTAACATTCAACGTCTTTCAACTATAAGACTCATTAGCCTTGTGTCTGTTCCGTCTATGTGGTATAAGGTGGAATAGGGGGTCATTAATGTTGCGCCTAGCTGGCAGCGAGGGTAGTTACGTTGCGGACTTTTAGCATGTGTTGTGTTCCAGCCACAACGAGGGAATTAAAAAGCAGCTAGCAGCAGTTAGCAGCTAACTCAAAGAAGAGAACCAACATCTGAAAATGCGTACTTGACTCCCCGAGCAGAGGATGCGATCAACGAGTTATGCCGTTGCTGTTGCTGCTTGCAGAACACTGGCGTGCTATCCAAAATCACACACTGTTTTGTTCAGTGTCAAAAACTCTTTGTTGTTGTGGTATCGTTTGTAAAAAGTATATATGTAATTTTTGTGATGGTCATGAAAGAAACATGAGGAAATCTTTGGTCGGCAATCAAATGGGCGATCTTAGAGCTTACTGTGTTATGTTATGTAACATCATCCAGCAAGTTGCCGATCATTAGATACATTATCCTGTCCCTCAAACTGGACTTCCTGGTTTGTCTTTCATTGTCTCAGCGGTCGCTGATACTATACGATATTCAACATGTTCAGCTGCTGTCAGATTAATGTAAAGGGCTTGTATGTTGTTCCTCCACTGGGTGATTATGTGATCTCTAAATTTCTCACATTTACTGAACGGTTTAAAGGAGAACTTCGGTCGATTTCAACATGCAGCTTTATCGCTCAAGCTACCCTTGACCAGCCAGTACCGAAAACGCGAACACTTTTGGTCCACCTCTTACATTGACAGCTAACAGCATGGGGTCAGAACTTTACACTGTGTTTTAAGCGCCTTAACATGCTCCACATCTCACACCAAAAGGTATGCAGCATGAGCAGACACCTAAGAACACAGCACTGTAGCGTTTATGACTCACAATGAATAAAAAAGTGGTTGAAACAGTGTGTTTGTGCAAGCAGCTACATACCGTTTGTTGACATCTGTGTCGTAGATCAAACTAGATGTCAACAAATGGTATGTGGCTGCTTGCACATACACACTGTTTTAACCACTTTTTTATTCAGTTTGAGTCATACACGCTACAGTGCTGTGTTCTTAGGTGTCTGCTCATGCTGCATATCTTTTGGGGTGAGATGTGGAGCATGTAAAGACGCTTAAAACACAGTGTAAAGTTCTGACACCATGCTGTTAGCTGTCAATGCTAACTCTCCGTTCAAGGAGCCCTGTTAGGGGTGGACCAAAAGTGTTCGCGTTTTCGGTACTGGCTTGTCAAGGATAGTTTGAGCGATAAAGCTGCATGTTGAAATCGACCGAAGTTCTCCTTTAAACCCCCAAAAATAAAATGTAAGAAATTCAGTATATTATCGAAAAGGCAAAGATTGGAAAATTGTTGAAAAAATGAATACAATTTGGTGCACGAGTACACAAAATGGTACACATTGATGGATCTGTAACAATCAAAACAATCACAGGTTTCATGTTTCTTTTAGTTTTGAAACTTAAAGTGCATTTTGCTGATAACACTTTGTTGTTTTATTTAGGTAATATTTTAAACATGGGACTTTTACTGGTATCAAAGTCGTCTGACATTGTTGTCTTGGAATTAACTCATCGTGGTTTTCATCCTGTAGTTGCGTTTTGGGGAATTTTCCTGCAGATTCTGCATGTTTACATAAAATATAGGCCTCTGACAGCTTCATGCCCAGACCTGACCTGCAGTCCATATTCCGTATGTTTGTGTGCAGCTGCCGGCGTCTGTGCAGCTGACGGAGCGAACAAGACAACAGACACAACACATGTCTGTGGAATGACAGTGCCAGGTGTGTGTGACTCAGTGTGCGTCTGTGTGTGTGTTTCTGATGTAAGATATTCCAAAATCTCGCTGCTCCGCTCGCATGTATGTGACTGTGGGTAAGGACAAGGAGCGTGTGTGCGTGTGTGTGTGTGTGTGTGTGTGTGTGTATGTGTGTGTGTGTCACAGAGAGATGTGAAGGAGATTCCATCGCCTCCATTTTAGTGACTCAGTAACAGGAGGGGGATTCTTCCAGTAAAACACCTCCTCCTGCACACACACACACACACACACACACATCCATGATGGTCCTCCATGTGTCTCATAATGACACATCTCTATCTTTTGTTTAAATCCAGAAAATCTGTCTCTGATTATCTGTTTATCCCTTTATACACACACAACTCAAATACTCTGCTTAACTGCAATTTTGAGGTATTTGTACTTTATTTGAGTATTTCCATTTAATGCCATGATTGTTTTACTTTTGTAATTGAAGAATACTGCGATGCTGATACCTTTGTTGTTCTATTTATGTCAGTTGAGTCATACTTAAGCTGTAATGAGGTAACTTTTGCTTCAGTAAAAGTAAAAGAGGAGGTATTTATTCCGCCTCTGACGCACACATCACACACTCTGCCGTTAACGTTTGTCCATCAGCGGGACAAAAGGGGCCTTTCTGGTCCTTCAAGGGCAGCGTTGTTCAGACGATGCCTCATCATTGACATCTGTTACACTCTCACACACACACAGACACACACACACACACTATTCAACAGGACGGCTAAATGATCACCCCATGACATCATCGCAGCTCAGTGGAACAGAGGAATAAAAACTTGGTGTGTGTGCGCGTGTGTGTGTGCATCCTGGTAAATGATCTGACCCCCTGTGCTGTTACAGAGAATCCTATTAAGCCCCACTTCACACACTTGGACACACACACACGCCTAAACAAAATGATTTGCTCCCCCAGGACAGACAGAGAAAGGAGGGGGAAAATAAAGAAGTGGTTAAAGGGTAAAAGGAAACTTCCACGTCTGTACATACTCATAACACCCCGAGATGAACAAGACTGAGATATGTGAGGAGCAGGCGACAAGATAGAAGAGGAGGAGGAGGAAGAAATGCTAATCAGATGCTATAGTTTGTATTAAAGTTCAGTCTGTCAGAGGTCAACTCAGTGAACAGGGGCGTAGCTGGTGAGCAGCTGCTGTTTGTGGGAGGAAGATGGTGACTAACTGTGCATCCAGCAGTTTCTCACACTGACCAGATAGGCGGACATTTTTTCTGTCCTCCTCCATCATCAATCTCATCTCTCATTTTCAACTTTTTTGTTCCCATCGCCTCCCTTCTGTCTTACTTCACCCTTTACACATTCAGTGTCATGAGCATTCATCAGCAGTGTTACCGTGGTGATTACAAATAAAGAAAAAAAATCATACATACCTGCTGAGGGATGTTTATTGTTTGTTGCCATATTTCAACATAAAATCCTGTGTTTAATTTGAAATAAAGAAGGACTTATATATGTTTTGAGTTATTTTCTTCTGCCATCGATGGTACCACCTGGGAGAGTCCCACTCGAGGGGAGGATTCAGGAATCTCCCTTTCTTCCCTGTTGGCTGCGATGATGCAAGACGTCTAGCAATGATCACGCTATCGTCGAAAAATGCTTGTCAGCATATATTCAGCTGAAAGTCAGACCATCAGCAGCTTCTGACAGATGTTGTGGTGCGGATATTTTTGCAGCGAGCCTGGCAACACGGCTGATTTTAATATTTCCAATATTTGAATCAGACTGTATGCAAAAACGTTTCTCTATATCTGATTCCTGTCGGATAGGTTTACTCTATTAGCGACATTCAGAGCAGGGAGAATGAAAACAACAGGTGGGGAAAGTTTGCGTCGAGCAGAAGTTGGTGGAGACCAAAACGGAGCTAAAGGCAGAAGTTATGGTGCATTCCATTAAGCTCAGACGTCAGAAATTGTAGCTTGGAATAACTTTATACCCTCGTTCACTGCGTTCAGGTACAACAAATCTATAAAACACCTCTAGTCAGGTTAGCCATTGTTAGCATACCAGTCGATAGCGTCGCATTATACGGTATTTTGCACAAACAAACACCAAAGCAACAAGTCCACAGATAGAAGTTGGACAGTACTACATGCAACGGAACGGCCATCTTGTAATTTGAGGTTGGGGTTGTGAGGTGCGTCCGACTTTCTCAGTCAGAAATCCAACTTCAAGGGACGGTCCAGTTAAAATTCCCAGTCGAAATGGAGCGCACCATTAGCATGCTAACCAGCTAGCTGCTTCTCCACCATGCTACTGTCTATTTTGTTTCATTCCAGGAAACTTAAAGGGAAGAACAATATTTCAGTTTCCTTATTACCGAAAATACTTTTTTTTTCTCTCGGAGAATGAACTGAAAATTTGATAAAAAATGTTTAAGCGGCTAGAGCAGGAAGTGGTTCTTTGGCCACCTCGTGACCCGTTGATGTGTGGGACTCCTGTATATAACTTTTGAAAGAAGAAATAACCGACTCTCCTTCTCACAAATGAGGAATTTATCTCATGAGCAATCAAACACAATCTTACTCAGCTCAACTCTCAATGAGGTTTTGCTTTCGCAGCCTGGACTCGATTATTGATGAAGGATAATACATTCAACTCACCTTTACCTGCACTTGAGGCTACCGCTGGCTCTGTACAGCAGAGACTGAGTCGGCCTTTCTTAAGTTTACAGACAGTTGTTCCAGTTCAGTTATTTCAGTCAAATGCATCATACTCATCAGTTTTATGGAGCGCAGGCCGGCCAAACGTCTGTCTGATGCTCAGAGGACATTAGTCTGGTATTATGACTCAAAGTCTGGCTGCGTTGGTAATTCAGTCCACTCTATAGTTGAACAGTAGCCCATAAAGGAAGACTGCCATTGGACAGCATCCAGACTTTAAATCCACTTTTTTTTTTGTGGAAGTTTTGTTTGTTGTTGAATTCAAAGGCCACTTCAACTGTTGTATTTTAGCAGCTGGTAAGAACACACACAGCGACGTGCCCACACACACACACACATGAGCGGGGTCTAGACATGATGGGGTTTGATGTCGTGGGAGCTCTGTGGGGTGCAGAGGGGGAGGAGGAGGAGGAGGAGGAGGGACGGAAAAAAGTGGAATCAGCGCAGGAGAACGAGGAGAGAGAGGAGGAGGGGATGGAGGGAGGGCAGCTGTAAGCAGATAATGAAGAACAAACAAAACTCCTCCCTCTACTTTTTCTGTTTCATCGCAGCTTAATTAAAGGCACAGTTCACCGCCAAAAATGAGAACGCAGTCATTATCTACTCGCCCTCACGCCGATGGAAAGTCTGATAAACATTTCTGGCGCTTCAAAGCAAAACTACGTTGCAACATTCTCCTAAACAACTGAAGTAGATGTTTTAAAATGTCACAAACAACCAAAAAGAACCATAAAATGGCTTCATACAGCTCATGCAGTGTAATCTGGGAGCCCAGAGAAAGATGTTATCAACATCCTTCATGTGTGTTTGGGCTCGTGCACCCTAATTTAGAATTGGTTATATGCTAACACTTTTAGCTTTGAAGCTACTGAGACGATTTCAGCTTAAAAGAGTGTGCAAATTTGGGGAACATGGATATTTTTCTGGTTCTTTCTGTTACAGCTGACTCACCCCCGTGCGTCGGTGTCTGATCCTGCGTGACCCAGGAAGCTGCAGCTGGAGGTCGTGTTGTGTCTGGGAGGGTCAGGGGTCAACGGGTCAGCGGCGTCCCGCTGCGCTCTCCCAGGACATCCAGTAGGACGTCCACTGGTCTGTTTCCCAACCCAGTCCTCATCTACCCTCTTTCCTGAAGGAGCGCGCTCAGTATCCGCTGTAGGACACCTGACCTACCTGAACGGGGTCGCTCGGAAACCTGAGAAATTCTGTAAACAGTGAATAAGATTTAGTTTGAGGGGTCAAGGTGCGTCAGTAACCTAAACCTGCAGGGGTGGAGCAGCAGCTGTCCCAGCATTGTGTGTGTGTTGAGGTGGCAGAGGTGGAGCTGAGGAGGGGTCGAAGTGTGTCAGTGCAGGTGTTGGGGTGTAAGGAGGTGTGGATTTGAGGGTCAAGTTCCCCGTGGGCGTGTGTGTGTGTATGTGTGTGTGTGTGTGTTTGTACTCCATCAGTTCTCCTCTCAATAGGCTGATTACCGATTCTTAACCAGCAGGTGTTTGATCTGTGATAGTACACAAACACGCTCAAACACACACACACACACCATGTAGTATTCTGACACGCTCACGTACACATCGGGACTTTTAGATGACAAAAAAAAAAAAAAAACAATACACCACTTCTGTTTTGGAGGGTTCTTGATTTTCACTTTCAAAACAGACTTTCACAGCAGGATTCGAAAATACGCGAGGAGCTACAGGAAGCTTGTATCTGCACTTATGGCTCAAATAAACATCAATACCACGTGATTTCTTTAAAGGCGCACTATGTAACTGGCTTTAAGCAACAACACGGCTTCATACTGTCTTACTTTGTTTATATGTGGTGGCCCCTGCCACCTTTCTAGCTTCAGACAGAGTTCTTGGGACCTTATTTTCCTCCGAGAACAGCTTATGGAAATAAGTTTTTGGACTGTTTGGTTGGTTTGTGAGCAGGATTACAAAAAAAAACACTGAACCGATTTCCATGAAACTCGGATGGAGGATGAGTTCCGGTCCAGAATAGACCCTGCCAGCTTTTGGTGCGGGTGGATCCAGGAATTATTTTTTCTCACTTTCTTTAACCTTGATACACGCTCTACTGAGTTGAAGCTAGTTCTAGTCAGAGCATCTTTGAACCCAATTTAATTTCACTTTTCATGACTTTTTTTGCCTTTTATCAAACATATGACGCTGTGTAATCATGTATATGTGAAGAAGTATAGAAGAATCTGCATGATATGTAGAATCATGTGTCTTTTTTTATGGTATCTAATTATGGCGTGTAAAGCCTGTGAATACTTTTATCAAGCGACTTTGCATACAGCGTGAAAATAGCACAATGAAGCTTTGAATATCTACATTTTTGTTGGTTTGTTTCGTCTGCCTGGCACGGCTCCCTGTCCCGGCTCCCTGTCCCGGTCTCAAGCTTCTGGCTTCCCGGACCTGCCATCCTCGACCCATCCGCCATATGCCTGCAGACTTTTTCGTGCCAGTCCTGGTCACCTGACATCCCCTCCCACCTCCACACCTGCTCCCACTCTCCTCCTCAGCGCTGCAGATATATACACCAGCTCGTTTGCACTTTTAACCCATCAGGTCGTTCCCCTTTACCTGCCTTTCCTTTACCCCCCTGCATTACCTTGACACAATTGAAGCAGCAGAGGAAGACCCACAATGCAACTTGATAGTAACTTGAGTTTTTTAACCTCCCTGACATTGCCTCCAGTTTGAAACCTAAGCTTTCTGTTAAAAAAAAAAAAAACGCGTTGTGTACACATCACGGCCCAAGATGACCTCGATGACATCACTGTGACATCATCCTCATACACATGTTTTCACCACCTGAGGTTCGAGGTGAGCGAACAGACGCGTTAAATGGGTGGAACTTCCCTTTAAGTGTTACTGTCACTCACTTGGATCCCGTATAAAAATAGTTGGTCAGTTCTGCTAATAATGGATGGATTCCACTTCCCTCCTCGACTAACCACACACACACACACACAGACACAAACACACACACACACTGGTGGTCACAGCGGTCTAACAGTCTGACCTGCAGTGAGGCTTGGTGAAGTAGAGGTGACTCTCTGTCTCTCTTTTCTCTCTCTCTCTCTTTCTCTCTCTATAACTCTCTCTCTCTTTCTCTATCTCTCTCTCTCTCTAACTCTCTCTCTCTCTCTAACTCTCTCTCTCTCTCTCTCTCTAACTCCTGCTACACACAAACCACAAACGCACATATGGGCGCTCGAAAACACACACCACAACGCCCTCTCCCTCTGCCTCGCTCGCCCTAACCACAGCTACTTCCTCGATGAAAAACTGTTGGCTGAGGGGGGCAGGTGGTTAGTTTGATTACACACACACACGCACACACACACACACACACATCAACACACACACACACACACACATACACACACATCCTAAAGCCACAATGCCAGATTAATAGAAACCAAACTGGGTTTGCTTTGAGAGACAATCTCTCGTTGGTGACACTGGATGCTGAAGAGAGTCAACCCCGAAGACGAAAAAAGTCATCAGCGAGGGGATTTGGAGAACCACATACCAAAACCAGAGAGAGAGAGAAAGAGAGAGAGAGAGAGAGAGAGAGTCATAGAGAGTGTTGAGAGATAAAGGAAGATGTGTATGGCGACAGAGAGAGAAAGAGAGAGAGAGTGAGCGGAAGCAGAGAAGAGCTGTAGAGAAAGAGAAAGAAGTAGAGAAAGGTAGAAAGAATGGGAGAGTTCCGTGGATTATTTTGCATCTGAGTCGCCGGTTGACTGGGAGAAACCACAAGGAGCTGTTTTTTGGATCACCTCTGCCCAGGACCGGTACACCTCAGCTGGGGTAAGAATACCACAACCACAGCCTCTTCACCTCCACTGTTTATATTGTTTAATGAGCCTCCCGTTGTTGCTACACTACAACATTTGAATGCATTTTTAACAGGTGGTGCTTTTTTTAAAAACTTTCATAACAAAAAAGTGAACGCAGCATCCATGGCTCCATGCGAGTGATTTGCAAACATCATTATATTATCGGAAAACTCATTTGGATTCCTTGGTGAGCTCACGTTAAACAAATGAGACCACGGTGGAGCTGATGCATTATCTCGTTTTTGCATCTCCCATTCATTCCCTGCTGCCATTCTAAAAAAAACAATGACGGTTCAAACAGCATCTACCTCATTTGTGCCATCATCTGTGCAGATTTCCCTCCAAATTTGTACGGAGCAATCACACCAAGCTGAGCTGTGAGCCACTGCAACCATTAAACCCAAACTAATCTTCAGATTCTTAGTTTTTGTGAGAGGAAATAAAGATTCTACATCAATTGTTTACAATTTTTATTCCCATTTACATTACATTTTGGAGATAGACGACTAATAGGACTGCTAGCTGCACAGCTAACTGAGCTAACTAGCTAACCACAGCTACATTAAGTCGGAGTCAGTAATTAGGCCTACTTAAGCAACAAAAAAGGCATCTGTCTATCAGTCAACTCCCAAATCAGGGTGTAAAGTTATTAAGTCGTGTTATCGAAAGAAGTAAGCTAGGCTAACTAGCGTCTAATCGGACAGCCCTGATTCCTATCCAATATTTTCTTACTTAAATGTTATTTTGTCCCACATTTTTGACCAAAACCTGCAGCAACAAGTACGCAGGTATTGCTGAGGTTACAGGACTGCTCATTGCTGTATGCTCTGACTGTCTGGTCACTCCCTAAATCACTTCGTGGGCAGCGTAGGGAGTGACCAATGCTCCAATCACAGATAAAACCACACAACACCTAAACTCCACCGAGTTAACTGCCTCTTGTCATCACTCTTTTTCGTGCAGCCGACCATTAACTGATCAAACATGACCTATTTAATAACCTATAAACTCCGCCTCAGCTTGCTGAAACATTCAAACCAGAAGCAGGAAATGACCTCATATCCTCAACGAGTAATGACGCACCAACCCCTCGAAGTCAAGCCACAAGTTTGATGCATCTCTTGTTATACTTATATACCTCTGTAAATTCTATAGCCTTGTAAACACATTACGGTGTTCTGTGCAATCCCTGCTTATTAGTATCCAAGAGTCAGTGATGAGTTACATGCACTCCATACACTACTTCACACACACATATGCATACGCCCACGTAGATAGATGTGGTTTGTGGTTAAGAGATTGGGCCATGGATGTTTGACGTATGACCTCTCGTTGTCGGTGTGTGTTTTTTATCCACGCTGCAGATAAAGAAGGTGGAGAGGAAGAGAGGAATAACCGTTTCATGGCCTCCAACAGCATCTTTGAAACACTGTCAACCTATCAGTCGGCTTTTATACGAGGTGAGTGGATTTCATGGTGAATTTGGGACTGTTTGAAACATTTCTTTGTGGCGATGTGTGTCATCTCAGCCTCAATCTGAGCCTATATCCTGTGCAAACTGCACTTGGGTGGAAGCGTGAGGTTGGAGGTTCAGGTGTCGGTGTTCAGACTGTCCTGAAGCAGCACCCTCCAGGTCTCACGGCCGCCCCTGTGAGCCTGCAGCCTCCCGGCTCACAGGGAGGACGACAGGAGGGAGGAGAGTGAGGAATGTAGCAGGCATTCCTTCCTGCTGCATCAACCAGCAGCTGCGTGAGTGACTATTCACGTCTGCTTCATTTTCCCACCGCTGGCTGTCTTTGTGTTACACGACAGGAGGTAACGATGGTAATCTCTTTATGATTAGTCATTTTGTCTCCACCGAGACTGTGAAACGAATATTAGCGCCAGCGCTGGGACACTTCCTGTCACCGAGTGTGAGTGTACCTGAACATTACACCCGCGTGTATTCATTGTACATCTCCCTAAATCACTGTATTGTCTAAAATATCATTGTATGTAGAGCACTACCTCAGTTTGAGTCCCATCGTGGCATTAGTACGCAGGTGATATCTGTATCACACTCTCCTCGCCCCTGGAACACCTCTTCATGCAACATTTACTGAGAAACGAAACTGGAAATCAGTGACATGAAAGTAAACCCTGACAGCGTATGAGGAAACCAAGATGTGACAGAAAAGAAATCAGAGGGACTTCGTCAAGAATCAATACAAAAATCTGAATTAAAAAGGAGATTACTTTTTGTGAATAAATCAACTTAATGAAATGTATTTTTCAAGTGTTTCAGCGACGTTTCCTTTTCAGTTCAGGTTTCGTTCAAGTTTTGAATGAATGAATGAATGCAGATGAGTGCACATATTATTCTGAATTATCCTTCTTATTCTGAACCTGTAGTTACCGTCAGCATCACTTCCTGGTTGGATGTGTCCCTGCAAAGATTACATAAGTAAGTTGACGAACGTAAACGACGAAGCCTAACTTATGCTTTTGGTAACTATACATATACATCTTATTTGATTATCGTCCACACACTAACTGATTGCATTATTACAGTGAAAGAATCACATGAGAATCGGTTGATTTATCTTCAAAGTTGCATTGATTTGATAGCAGTGCTACAGATGTTGATGTAGACTTCAAATGGTAATAAAAAATTAAAAACTCGGGGTTGTCTCCGGTGGACGTCGTCTTCGCTGCGGAAATTCTCGAGAACACTGTGTGACAGTGAGCGCCAAGCGTGTGTGTTTCCTGTGAAATCTTTGTGTGGCACTTATAAAGAAGAAGAGTTGATTGTCGACAGCGCTCTCACGTCTGAAAATCCTGAGTTGTGCACAGCAGCAGCGGTGCCAACACCCATGACGCTGTGGGTGTTTCTGCCACAAAACAGGATACATGCATTTCACATACATCTTCACTGCAAAAGTTCTGATTAATATTAAGTTTTATGTTTTTAAAGGCAACTGTAATGTAGTTTTCAAAAGATAAGATACGAATATGATTTCCTAAAAACTGTTAACTGTTGTTATATATCGCCAGGTATTAAGAGAAATTTACAATTTACTTACATTATTCTACTGAAATACTGACAATGACACATGATATCATGAAATTGCAATTTAAAATCTGAAACTGATACACATGAAAGTGACAATAGAACACTTTTGGATGCAAATCCATCAACTGAAAGTTTTAAAAGTGGAGAAAAGCGTCATAAGACCGACGTCACATTAACTTCTAAGTAATGCAACATGTTGAAAAATCTCCCAAAACTGTCTTTCTGTAGGCGCCCAGACACATGTTGCCTGTATCTCTGCCTAAAAGCTGCACTTGAACACACCGCAAAGACTACAGCTGACGGCTAACTAGCAGGCGGTGATCTGTATTCATGGGGAGCGCTGCTAACATGATCACTCTCTCCGACTATTCAATAACAGCTGAGTCATTAAAAGACCCCTGTGCAGTCATACTGGTGCGTTCCAAACTTTGCAGAACACGTTTGTTTCTACAGAACCCCCCCCCAAGTGAAAAACACTTCCCACAATGACGGTGGAGTTTTAAGATCGGTGGTTGCATCACCATCATCAAAAAAAAATGTCAGATTAGTCATCTCATCTGTGATCCCCTGTTGTATTCGGTGTTTGAGCGAGAAGCTGGCAAGTTGTTGTCTAGTTATTGTGAAGCGGATTGACAAAAAGTGTGTGTTTTTGTGTGTCTGTGTGTGTGTGTGTGTGTGTCATTGTGAGCCTATCTCACTCTGCCCTGCTGTAACTGCTTCTAGCCCCACATGCTCAAAGGTACCACGTCACGTGTTTCCCACCCTGTTTGCTGTGGATACAGGGGTTTATTGGTGTGTGTGTGTGTGTGTGTGTGTTTGTGTGTGTGTGTGTGTGTGTGCGTCATCCACAGTTTGCCACAGGATGCTCGCATTCAAAAAGTTCATTTCTCTGCCACCGAACCCAAGAAAACCACAGACACACCTTATTGGTCGGTCTGCTCAAAAAACGAGCTCGATGAACGAGTCGCGCTACAAAAGTAAGTTTCCCCTGGTGGTTCAGTTTGTGTAACTCATTGAGAAGATCAAACCACAGCCTGCTGGACTCTGACCAGTACGAGCTGATCGGATCACATGTGGTTAACCCATCAGTGGTTTACAATCAATGTGACTCTCATCTCTGATTGGTTTCCATCTCCTCCGGTCCTGTTGGTAGTTATGTCACCGCTCGACTCTCCTCCAATCGTCGCGTCTGTGGCACCAAAAAACCATACATTGTTGCTTTATCGCCATCTACATGTAAACACACGTGCGTTTGTGTCTGTTAGAGTGTTCTGTACGGAGCAAATCTACAGGACACACTGCTGCTTTATCAGCCCTGTGTGTGTGTGTGTGTGTGTGTGTGTGTGTGTGTGTGTGTGTGTGTGTGTGTGTGTGTGGTTACTGTAGTTGTTCCCTTGTTGAGATTATCTTCTCTGACTTATCGGACTGAGGCAGAGACACTTTACTGTTAGTTTTAAACAGATGTTTGCTGTTTTTAATGCACGCAAAATGTTATCGATCGACTTGAATTGCGTTCTCAGCTAATCAATGGTGCTTTTTAACGATCTCGCTCACAATTAAAATCAGAATATTTGCCATGATTGGGTGTGATACACTGGTGCCAAGTGACATTTTTTATCACCTATTAAAGGTGTTTCTCCAAAGTCATATTACAGTGGACGGTAAAATGTGGTCTTAATGTTTCTTATAAGATGTCATAACTATAGAACTATTGTATATAGGCTGTGAGCTGCCAACAACAAGCTTCCAGGACGTCATAATGTGACTAGTTTTAAACATTAATGTCAAAAAAAATTTTGCCGAGTGGTCTTTGGAGACATTTCTCATCCTCTACAATGTGCAGGAAACAGCCTGATGTCTCAATATTCTCAGTTGTAAGCCAGTATTTGCAAATCCTGGTGAAATGTGGTCAAAGTGGGAATCATCCACGAATACTCAGTGACAAACTGTAATATTAACAACTAAAACTACTTTGTTAAGGATAAAAAATGTAATGTCAACACTGATTACAAGTAAGAGACAGGAAACTGAAGAAAAACTCATTAACCCCCTCTGCCTCTCCCTCCAGAAATGACATTTAAATATTATCCGATATGAATGACGTTTGTTTGTTTTGTTTTTTACTAATTTCATGCATTCATGAAACTTTTTACTTATAATTCTCTGAGCGCAAACTTCTCTTTCAGGAGCCTCCGCCTCCTCCCTCTCCATCCTCCATCCCTCCGTTCCCGCACCATATATCTCAGATGTTTGGCTCCGAACGAAAAAGCCACTCGACTTGTTTTGGTGCATTTCCATCATCCCTTCATTGACTCAGCATTGTTCCCTTCCCTCCGTTCATATATCAAACTGCTTTTAGAGCTTTGTTTTTCTGCTCCTCTGTCAATCTCCGTCTTTAATTTACGCCTTCTCGTCACGTCCGAAGCCATCGTCTCGTCTTGCGTGCTCCAACCGGCCACTTTCCACTCATTCTCGGCCACATCTTAAAGGCCTGACCGGGGCCTGATTCTGGTTATCTGGAGGCTCCACCTGCTGTGTGCGAGTGTTTGTGTGTGTGTGTGTGTGTGAGCGTCACAAAGACAGACAGAGAGTGTGTTATCAGGAGGCGGCAAAGCGTAACAGAGGAAACTCCACAGGTCTGCTCCGGGCTGATTTTAGACGAGGTGATGCTGACTCTCGTTCAGACGCTCACATGCTCTCAGAGCACTTGTACATTCTCACAGCACAACACTCAAATATGAGCTTTTCCCACATTCATAACTTATAACAGTGTCAGAGCACATTTAATAAGGAATGACAGCAGCAGTGTTAGAGGTCACCTGCAGGGCAGAAGTTCAGTGACACATAGGTTCATATTGGAGGTTTTTAAACCTTCCTCTGGTCTGTTTTGTGTTTTGGAGTCTGGACTGAAAGATCTGATACAGGCTGCAACTACATTACAATTTTATTATTGATTTTATGTCAGATCAATTATATGTTAAGGCCAACAAATGTTAGAAAAAAAAGTGACATCTCATGTTCCCAAGGGGATGTCAATCGATTATTATACAAATATATCGAACTTTAATTCTCCCTTTTGAGACGCTTTACTCAGTTAAGCTAAGAACTGAAATTACTTACATGACCAATTACATCAAAAATTTTAATAATTTAAAGGTATTTGATTTTTATTAGTTAATAATGTAAGGAATTAAAAATTAATTTGACTATGAAAGTGATTTTTTTCAAAAGCTTTAACCATTTTTTAATTCTTTTATGTATATATCCTTTTTTGTGCCCCATCTGTTGTGTAATAATGGTTTATTTCATATAAACTTGTTTATTTATCTAATATAGAATGCTTTTTGGCTCCAAAAATATGCAATATGATGTGCTACACCAAATAAAACATGACAGCACGTGTTTTCTGCAGCTACAGTGTAAGGTGGATGAAACATGTTGGAATTTTCCTTTAAAAAAGAGAAACAGCGCAGTTTACTCAATCCTGTGTAACCAGCCGAGGCTGTTTCAAAATGTCTGTTGACTGTGTGTGTGTGTGTGTGTGTGTGTGTGTGTGTGTGTGTGTGTGAGTGAGAGAGAGAGAGAGTTGTAACAGACAGAGGAGATAGTAAGTGAAGAAGGAAGCGAGGAGGATGTGTGTGACAGAGCGACGGTTAGAGAGACAAGGCCTCGCATTCACACACACACACACACACACACACACACACACACACACACCCCAACAACAACAACAACAACAACAACAACAGAGTAATACTTTTGCTGTTAAGGAAGAGAAGACAGCGTGTTTATACTCTGTTTGTTTTGGAGCCACAAAGGTCCAGAGACGCTGCTGCTGTAACATGATCCAGCAGATTTTCAATTCAAATGTTTGTCTTTGTGTAATTTGACTGTAGACATTCAAATAAATGAAGAATGAAAACCAGACAGAGGGAGAGGATCAGTGTGCGTCTGCGGCAACCCGTTTTTGCATTTACTGTATGTTGGTTAGCCATGCTGGTAAACCACACACACACACAAACATACACACACACGCGCGCGCACACACACACACACACACACACACACACACACACACACTCACACACACACTCACACACACACACACACACACACACACACACACACACACATTTACCCAAAGCCGCAAACCAAGCAGAGTTTTGCAATAAATAACCACAAGAGAGGGACTTGACTGGACTTCTGCTGTGTGTGTGTGTGTGTGTGTGTGTGTGTGCGCGCCCCTGCGTGAAAAGAAAAACAAGTCGGAGCCAAACAACAACTCGAGAAGAGGAACGGAAATCGTTATTTTAGCAGCCGAGTAACAGGAAGAGAGGAGGAGAGACGAGAGAAGGAGTGCGACTCTTTGCTTCTGATACTCTAGGTACATTCTACAAACAGTACTCATGTATTCACTTGTTATTTACTTGAGTATTTTTGTATTACATAACTGATCTGATTGCATGTTCAGTACAGTGGCAGCTCCAACACATTGCTGATCAGGTGTCATTATCCACTGATCGGCTCGCTTTCTTTTTCTTTGCGTTTCTTTAAGTGTGTTTTTCATCGTGAATGCAACAAGTGAAATCATGTCTGCACAGGATGCACTCGGCCACAACCGACACCTCACAGGGCAGAGTTTATGCCCCCTCAAAAAACTGAAATTAAAAAACAGTTCAACTGGCAGCAGACAGCTGAAAACTGACTGAATCAAGGCGTCAGTGTGCTTCGAACAATGTTGGTCGGTTCAGCAACAAGGTCTAATTTCAACGTCCATCCGGCCTTGCAGGTAGTGGGAGGATCACCAAAGCGATTAGGACCTCCACCATGAAGAGAAACTGTCCTTGGTATCCCAGTAGCCTAATGTTTAAGGTCTACATCACATAATCGTAGCATCCACGGTTCAATTCTTGACTGCTTGTGACTCGGCTTAATTACTGTGCCCATAATGCCCCGATCACAACGAGAGTTGTCGAGAAAGCGTTAGTGGAGCCTGGTTAGTGGTGCGACTCCACATCTTGTGTTGAGAAATTTCAACTTTTAAAAAAAGGTGACAACCTGTCTCACTGTGATAGGCTTCTAACTGTATCAACAAAGGGCAGAGATGCAAAGAGTTATGTTAAAAGTGAAGACTGCAAGCTGGTAAACGTGGATGTAACGTGGAATTTTACTGTCAAATGCAGGAAGGAAGTGAAGGCCTTTGCACACCAGGGACGTGAGGTAGAAACATCTCAAAGAATGCAGAATACCTGCCTGTGAATATTCGGCATCAAAACTCGTCATGCTGGCAGAGATGCAGAACAGTTGCGACGCTTGTTCGATCATTGGTTTAAATAGATTCATGTGGGAGCAACAGCTCGGCAGGCTGCAAACTTTACAAACCGAGTTTAGAAATGACCACAAACCACAAAACTCACTGAGATGGAAGCAGAGGAGGGCAGGCAGGACAGCGTGACTCCAGTCTGCTGGCTGCTCTGACGTGCTCGGCTGCGGTGATGACTGTCAGTGAAGTAGGCTAAACCACTTTTAAAACCAGATGGTGGTTCAACCTCCCCGACTTCCATCCACTGTGATGATTGAGTCTTCAGTTTGGTCTCCACCACATGCTCGCCTACCACCGACAAACCCCCCACAGCCTTCCCCTCAACTTCTCTACATGAAGGATTAAACAATGTTATTGGACGCAAATCTAGAAGCTCATAACTGTCCAATATGAACAAAAAGTGTCTGGAGCTAACAGGCCAAAATAAGATTTAAATCACTACAAATGATTATTTCTATAAACCCTACAGTAAGTGAAAATGAAGTAAGCAATCCATCCTAAATACATTTTAAATATTGAAAAAAGGCTGACTGCTGCACAAAGGCATTTGATCTGATTCCCCCCTTTTTACTCTGCAGAAGATAGAAATGTGTTTTCCAGCATGCTGCTGATGTTGGGAAGTCAGTGAGAATGAAATGGAAAAAGGGATAGATGAAAGAGGGGAAGGAAGGACTTATGAGAAATTAGTAGTGTTGTTTTACCAGAAACCCCTCCTTCTCCTGCCTCCAGTTTACTGTGGAGGACGACTATTTCCCAACCGGTCGCTGTGTTCACACATCTCTCTTCATCCTCCTGTCATGAGCCGGTCTGACTGTGTGCAGGATTAGAAAGCATATTTCTGTATATCTTAACCCATTGTGTATTTGTTGTATCGCTTTATAGGCATTTCTTTGTGCTACATGATGTGTGAATATCTTGATTTATTATGTCAATTCAGGGAAAGAATTGATGATTCAACCAGGGGAACTCTCACATTCATCCAAGTGGTTCGTCTCTGGGAAAAATAAACACAACTCTTTAGTTCCTGAACCACGACCGCCCTCCCACTTCATCACCGCACTTGGACACAAACTAGTTTTTCTGACCCTATTGCAGAAGTAAACCAGACCATTCCGCTGTGGTTTCAGTATTATTTTACCAACTAAAGAGAGTCTCAACAATTTATCCAGTGAAAAACAAAGCTTCACTCATCACGCTAACGATGTTACACTTGTAGATATAGTTAGACACAAACCTGTAGAGCCTGACTAAAACAAAGGGGCTTCAAATGTATTTTTTATCTGAGGTTGCAGGTCGTCAGGATATGAAGTGTCCATCCTCTGGGGAGCCTGAACGTGCTCAGTACAATTCATGGCAATCTGCCCATTAGGTTAGAAGTTATATAATCTCATATTTGATCCTCTGAGTGTCCCTTGAGTGAAGCTAATGGGACTCTCAAAATATAAAGAGCCCATCCTCCGGGGAGCATGAACGTGATGAGCAACATTTATGGCAAGCTGCCCATTAGGTCAGAAGAAACCTTGTTTCATATTTGATCCTCTGGGTTTCACTTAAGTGAAGCTGATAGGGCTTCATAAGTAGAAAGGGTTCATCCTCTGGGGGGCATGAGCATGATCAGTACAATTAATCGCAATGTGCCCATTAGAATACAACTTATTTTCTCTCATATTTAATCCTCTGGGTGTCAATTGTGTAAAGGTAAGGGGAATCCCAAAATAGAGAGGGGTCCATCCCCTGGGGAGCAAGAACATTAGATTAGGAGTGATGGGGTGTCACTCCAGGAAAGCACATTACATGTTCATTTTTGGATACAAGTTGAAATTTGGTGCTTGAGGAAAAGTCATCAAGCCATCATGCCGGGCTTCCAATGCGCCTGTGGCTGAACCACAGCTTCCAACAGCAACTTTTCCACATAGTTCTGTGAAACAAACCGTCTGGAAAATGTCAGAATGGTCACTTAAATCACCAAGAATCATCCTCTGGGGAGCAAGAACATCTCATCAAGTAACCAACAGCTATTGATGGATTTGTGTGTTATTGGAGACATAATTATCTTTTCCTACTTTGTACTAGAATTTCCCATTCCTGCTCTTAGCTACGGGAATACATACAGTCGGAAAATAGATTTGAGAATGTACAACTCTAGTTTTCCTTTGTGCTGCTGTATGAAAATGTGTGTGTGTGTGTGTGTGTGTGTACATGTGCGTAGGTGTGTGTCACCTCCTGCTGTCCAGCTATTACACTCAGACAGGTTTTTATACCTCAGTCTCACCAAGGAGCTGTCTGCTGCAATCATTATGATTCAGCACTTTGTAGCCACACACACACGCACACGCACACACAGCATCCATATAGTGTGTATAGTGTGTGTCACGATGACACACACTGATAAAACGCTCCATAAGGACTCAATAAAACCTCCTTTTCAATCTCTCTTTTGGTCACTTTGCAATGTTTCCTTTTATTTAACTGAAGTTAGTGTGTGTGTGTGTGTGTTTTGGGTCATTTGTCCAGCTGTGATCTCTTGGCTCTTATTTTGAAGCCTGGGAATAAGCACAGAGTTCCTTCTATGGATTCATCTTGAATCTGTCTGTCTTTTTCTTCCTCACACACACACACACACACACTGAATACACACCTACGCACACACAGTGGCTCCCATGTGGCGATCTGGCCACACATCACACAGCTGGGCCCTGCTGTTTGATCTCGGCACCTCCCGCTGCAAAAAATGTCAACACTCGGCTTTTGGTTTTATCACGGATTTACACATCATCCAGCTTGTTTTATGGAACACGTTTAATGTATTCCCAGCCAAGAGCGACAAAATAATCGCTCTCCGGCCTGTACATTTAAAAAGGAACTGTGGTGAATCAGAAAACAGACATTTCCTCCATCCCATTTTAGAGCGCCTCATTTTTTACAGCGTCCTCCTCCTCCTGTCCTCCTCCATCAGCTGCAGCAGGAAGACGGAGCTCCTATAAAGATCCCTTCATTTCCTCTCCTCTTTTTCATCTCTCCTCCTCCTCCTCCTCCTCCATCTCCTCCCTCTCTGCTGCTCCCTCTCTCTCCCTTACTTCCTTCCGAGCGCCTGCTTAATCGCTTCAGTGTTTTTTAATATCGACGTGATCTGGACAGCGTCTGCGCTGATTCCACTGTTTCACACATACCGATATGTTCCTCTGGAGAAGGGTATGGATTTCATTAAAGAGCTGGAGTTGGCCTCAGAAGTGTTTGGAGAGCTTTTGTTTTTTCAGGGTAAATGTTCAGATTTGAATGATTCATATCAAGATATCAGATAAAAGACTACTTTGACTAGTAGTTACTTGTGGAAGAAGTATATATTTATGTGTGTAATTTGAACAAACTGATCACACAGAGCTTAACTCAAACTTAGTAGCTTTTCCTGGACTTTCAACCTTCATCACAAGGTCTTCTTCAGCAGAAAGCCTTTACATTCATTCAGAGATTCTTTATAGAAAGAGTCATAGTCAGCCTTGTTTGCAGTTTTACAGCTGCTTCTTTTACAATGTAAGCTTATGGGAAAAAGGTATTTCTGGGCCCCAGTGCATCATGTGACATTGGAATTACACAGTTTGGACACTACGAAGGTTGGCTTCAGAGCCTGTAGCTCTTCCTGGGTGCTTGGGCTCCTCGTATCCTGGTCTATAATACATTCACGACTATATTCCTCCTGGTCAGTGACCTTTGTACCTCCCCCCAGTGGATGCTGGGAGTGATTTTGGAGCTCACAGACAGCTGATATTTCTGGTCTTCATTCACTCACGTCTCCAGAATCCTTTGTCCAGCCTCCTTAAGGAGTTCCACAGTGGTGCTTCTGGTCTGTGTTGAGCTGGGAACATCTGTCTTGATCCTGGTAGTGGTCGGGGTAGTTTCTCATCATCCACTCCCTCTAACCTCCCTCTCTGTGTCATCCACTTTACTCCACTGATCTTTGAATGGTGGTTAGAGTTCAAATAGGGAGCGTGCAGACCTGAACACTGTGGTTTTCACATGAACACCGTTGTCTAGGAATGGCAGCTTGCCATCCTTACCATCAAACTGGTTATAAATACAAATACCGTTTGAATTATCTATTGTTCAACTAAGGTTGACAAAAAATAATGCTGATTTCACTTGGATCCCCTCAAAATATAACATTTTGGCAGCTGTTATCCAAAAATATCAATATCAGTCTTCGAAAATCAATATATGTGACATCTGAGTGTCCACGTACACAACTCGTCATGCATGAGTGTGTATGCATTTGTTATGAGTGTGTTGGATCAGCTGTTACAACCATGGACCTAATTATTGTTTGTCTTTGGCATTATTTCTGCTCTTGGCATATTGTGAAAAGGTTAGTGTTAATGTGTGTGTGTGTGTGTGACAGGAACCACCAGCCAGGCCACAGACCCATACTGATGGTAAAGCTGAACCTTACCACACTGTGCACCCAATCCAGATCCAGCAGCCCTGCACAGCACCGCCACATTAGAGGGCAGGAAGTCCGTGGTTGTGTTTAGGGTTGATGGGGTTACGGTTACGGAGATAAACCTTGACATTTGGTAGATTTCTTGCACTTTTCCAGCAATAATCGTGTGTGTTTCTTATCGTGAAACAGTTTCATTTGCAGCGATACATTTTAAAGACGACGATGAATACTGTGTGTTGGCACTGCTGGTTTAAAGAATGTCTATTTTCGGTCGCCCTCTTTGTTTCGCAACACTTCCCCGCTGACTCTAACCTCCTCCGAAGTTTCGAGAAACCGCCGACAGCGAACAGCCATCTGACGATCGATGAACCCTCCGATCACCAGGAGCTTTTTCACTGTTCCCGGCCCGTTTTGCCTCCAGACCGCACTGGTTCCCCTCAGCCTTAATGGGCGAGATGGCGGCCGCGTGCCTGTAAAGTCTGGTGGGACAGGTGTCCTGTGCGAGGCGAGGCGAGGTCCCTTCAGTCCTGTGGTTAACGAAGAAGTCATGCAAAGAGTCGCCTCACCCATTTCTCACTCCTCCTCACCCCTTCCATCCCCATTTGTCCCCACATTGTGGTTAACAAGCGAATGCAAAGTGTTGTCGTTACTGGTGTGTATGCGTGGCCCGTACCCATTAGCGCCCTGCTATTCTGTATTGTAAATTCCGCCCAGCGACTTAGCCTTCTGATTTATTCATTGGCTCGTTTGGGACTCTGTGCGTCCTCGTGTGGTTGGGTTTGAGGCGGCCTGATTGGCTGATTCTGCTGGTTTCTTCCACTTTGATGATCCGTTTGTGATTTCCAGAGTCTTCTTGGTTACTTAGCATGCAAACATTTGCACACACACACACACACACAGTGCAAAAAGCATAAAGTAACCAAAGCCTGAGGGGTGTGAATGGCTAATTAGTTGATTGGAAGTCTCCTTCCGTACCTGTCAGAAATGATCTAGGCCGTGGAAACACTCATTGATTTTTGTGGCTGTCCATAGTGAGTGGTAGATTGGAGGTGTGCAGTATGTTCAGTATGAGCCTGTTAATACTGATGACTGTAGAAAGAACCATGATAAACCTGTAGACACGCAGTTAAACCAAGGTTAGTAGTTGAAAATGAAAACGACCATCTACAGTTTTTAGTCATCAAGGTGTTTCCTGTGTCGCAACCTATGAACTGTTGCACTCCCTCCCCTGAAAAAACCCTGAGTTTGGACTCAGTATCACCTCCTGAGCAGTGCCCAGATCAGTCCTCGATGACTTACCATAGTCTGTATTCTTCGTGACATATCTTATATGTGAATCTGTGATTTAATAACAATAACACTTTGAAAGACTGATGGTAAAAGATTTCCATCATCAGTCCTGGTTCTCTGTTGTCCTCCTCCACTCAATCCCTCGTTTCCTCAGGGACATCCTCCTCGATCCTCCTCTCATCCTTCTCTTCCTGCCCTCGGGGACTGGATTCAACCCTCCATCCACACCGATGCTGCTACTCTGTCCATCCATCTATTTCTCTGCATCAATTCTCTCCACTTAACTACACACAGCACGCTTTTCACTGTTTAAGTTTGGAAGTGCGACACAGGTTCGTCCCACAGCAATCAACCTAGTGAAACACTGTATGATGGCGGTCTGTGCAGAAGGTCATGATTCCACTTTCAAGCCTACATTAGACTTAACTCTTAGCAACTTTGCTTAGTCTGCTGCCACCTCAACACGGACACAAATAATAAGATTAAGACAGGTGCATGAATGGATGGATAAACTGTGGCTGATCTGTAACACAGTCATTAGGGGAGAGTGAGGTAAGATGAGCCAGTGGGTAAGTTGACCCACCCCTTGTATCTAGGTAATCGTGCACATGTTTTGTCATGTGACCATAAATTCAGGAAGCACCCATCATTTCCATCTTGCTGTGATGCAGAGAAGCACATGGGAGAAGTGGTAAGTATTTTTTTACACAAAAAACTGTTTTTTGCTTGTCAAAGTAAATTTTTTGCATATGAGGTATAATGACTGTTATGTCAAAGCAAAATCATCCAGGTCTAAAATTATATATTATACATGTTGGTGATTTGCTAACATATAAAATCATCTGAATCACTTCACTAAAGATTAGCCTGAATTTCTAAGCTAGCCCGTTTTTTCCAAAATGGTGGCTATGGGGTAAATTGAGCCAAAGGCTATGGGGTAAATTGAGCCAATGGTTCAACTTGGATAACCACGAAGCCCACATTTCACTGAAGGCTTTGGACATAGCAAAAACAAATGGTATTGTTATGCTCACAATTCCACCCCACACATCCCATCGCTTGCAGCCTCTGGATAAGAGTGTGTATGGTCCATTTAAGACCTATTACAACAGAGCTCTTGATGGTTGGATGAGATCCAACCCAGGCAAAACAGCCAACATATACCAAATCCCTGGCTGTGTGAATGATGCTTTCATGTCAGCAATGACACCACGAAATATCTCCTCTGGATTCAGATCCACTGGGATTTTCCCTTACAACAGAGATGTCTTCTCCGATGCAGAGTTTGAGCCATCCATGGTGTCAGACAGGCCCAACCTGGAGCAGCAGCCTGCAGCTGCAGGTGATGCACCCATGGTTTCAACCTCCCTCTCTTCTGAGCTACCTTCACCAGGCCCTGCACATGCATGTGTTTCACCAAGTGACACAGATTTACACCGCAACCATGTGTCTCCTACTGAGATTGTACCCTTACCCAAAAGTCAGCAGCCCAGGAAACAAACAAACCGAAAGCGTGTGAAGACAAGAATCCTGACTGATACACCGGAAAAGCTGGCAATCGAACGTGCCCATGAAGAGAGGAAAAATAAACAGAAAGGCAAAACTGAAAGAAGGCTGAAGAGGACACAAACTCAGACAAAAATTGCAATGGAAAGCAGCTCTGAGGAGAGTGATGTTGCCATCCCATTTGATGACACTTCTGAGCATGAGAGCTCCAGCGATGAAAGAAGTGAACCAGATGTCTCAGATCTGGTAGTTGGTGACTTTGTCATCGTAAAATTTGCATCCAAATGCAGGAGCCACCATTACATTGGTTTGGTTGACAGCCTTACGGGCAACGAAGTGAGTGCCAGATTTCTCAGAAGAATCCGAGGGATCACTGGCAGTAAAAAGCCCACCTTTGCATTCAAAGAAAAGGATGAGGCATCTTTCCCACGGAGTGATGTGCTGAAGAAGCTACCTCAACCTCAAAAGGCTGGAGGAACTGCAAGGAGGGAGCAACAGTTCATATTCCCCTGCAACCTTGACAGTTGGAATATTGAATAGTTGTTTTGATTAAATGGTTTGAAACCAACTGGTGGTTTGTTTTGAAACCAACTGGTGGTTTGTTCTCATAAGTTCAAAACTGTTAAAAATGTTTGGTAGCACAATATGCTATGGTTTACATTTTTAAATTCAGATGGTCAGTTTACCCCCAGATGTCTCAACTTACCCCCTGACCTGGTTCAACTTACCCCTAACCTGGGGCAAGTTGAGCCAGAGGAGCAATTTTTTTTGAGAAGTCATTATTTTGGGAAGCTTTGTCAGAGATGCATTCTGTTCATTTCAATTGAAAGGAAACATCCTGAAATAAAGGTATATGTTTTCATTCTATTTCTGTGACATTTTTCCTTGCCTCCAGGACAACATAAGTAAAAAGTGGCTCATCTTACCCCACTCTCCCCTATCCCTTGAGATTTCCTTGCCAGCCATGATGGCGGCACATGCACAACACGGGACTCAGCATCGCTTCATACTCTCAAGCTTGCGGTTACTTGCCTCTTTGTTCCCATACTTTATATAACTTAAAATATTCATAGACACTTTATGCCTTATTCTACACACAGTCCACTCCCTTCTGCTCAACTCTCTCTGAACCTGTTCCCCCGTGCACCAAAACTTTTTTATTTTTTACTCCTAGCTTGCTCGCCATCTATGGAGACCTTTGCAATGGCGTCTCGTGCGAGTATGTTCTCTCTGTCAGGCCAGATAGTTGAATTGATGGGCAAATATGCAGGCACTCTCCATTGCGTGTTTGCATGCTAGCAACATGAGATGGTAGAAGATGTAACTATTTACATGCTCCATTCAGATACAAATGGAACAGATGGTCGGCTCAATACAAAATGGTGCTTTCCTGCACTGGATAGATCGACTGGTTTGACATCACAGACGGCTACAACCTTGTGACTTCTTCACATGACTGTTAGCAGCACGTTAAAGTGAACAGAAGGCTAACATGGAGGAAGAGAAGGCGTCTGTCAGTAGTTTAACAGAGTTCATTCAACGTTCGGACAGACTTCACTGACACGGAGTGGACAGACAGGACTTCCCTGCAGTAAACCTCTCTGATCACTTGTGACGTCTATGTTGACTGTCCAGTCTGCAGTGTGTACGTGTGTTTATCTGCTTTTAGTGTGTGTATATGTGGGTTGAAGGTTTCTGCTCTAATGCACCTGCTCAGCCATTCAAACTGCACTAAACACAGCCTGAGGCACTTCTATCCTCGTCTCTCCTCTCTCTCTCTATCTGTCATGCTGTCTCTCCGTCTCATCCTGTCTCTCTCCCTCAGAGACGCTGTCTCACTTTTCTCTGTCCTCCTCCATTTTATTTCCATTTCCATGTTGAAAGAATGAACATTTAACCAACTTTGACTGTGTGCATGATTGAATAGGTACGCTCTCCTTCTCTTTCTCTCTCACTCTCCCTCTGTCTCTCTCTCCGTCTCTCTGTCCTTCATTTCTTGTGTCAGAAAATCAATTTTTAGTTTAGCAAGAATAAGCCCGTCTTCTCTCATCGCAGAGGCCGGCTGAATAATTCAACACACACACACACAAAGGACAAATACACACATTAAAAGTACTTTTCTAGCCATTTAGGGGGGATTTATGCAGAGAAAAGTGATTATAGGAAGTTTTTGTACGCGGCATCGGACTGTTTTCTATAATAACAGATCAACATGCTTTGCAATATGATATATTTCTGATAAATATATTGTGCGTGTGTGTGTTACAGATGATGAACTCTGCTTGTCTTGTCCCAGTTGCCTCATTTTCAAAATGTATATTTTAATCAAAAGTTACACAGACACGAAGAAATTGGGAATATGTTGGGAACTAGTTTCAGGCGCGGATGAATACATATTATCAGTTTTGGTCTTTTTACTGTATTTTAGGGCTTTTTCAGAGTCAGAACCTTCCTGGTGGACTGAGAATCCTTTCAAGAACTTGGAACTAAACTATCAGTGAAGCCAGGGAATAAATTAAGCTCTGACTGGATGCTTCCAGCAACCAATAATGTCCTGGGTTTCCATTTTTCAGTGATTGAGGATCTGTTGAGGTAGGGCTTGCAGACTGGAACGTCACCTGATTAAGGAAATTTAGGCTGACACTTGAAAGCTTAAAATGTACAGTGTAGTTAGGAATGTGTGTATGAACGTACAAGCTGAGAGTTCAGGGGCGTGTTTGGTGTTTTACTTTAAGCACTGAATATCACCTTCATGTAATTATCCACGGTGACCCTTCCTAACCTTTGGTGACCATCAACCTTTCACTTCTTCCTCCATCTGCTGGTGGCAGAAACCCTGAGAGCTTTACAACAGCACCGTTTAACGGGTAACGCCGTAAAGCAACGGCCCTTTCTGTGCCATAAAGAAATCTTGCAGACTCCGACCACCAAGTAGCAGCATGTTAAACGCAGCCTCATTCATCTTGTTGTAATAATCACTGTAATGTCTCAGAGCCAATGTGGCGTTTCAACGAGGCTAACATAATGCCAAAATATATAAAATCATTTGTAAGAAATTCGTAAGTCAATATAGTTTTAATAGTAGAATTAAGGACATTTCTGCGTCTTTTTTGCTTTGTAAATGAGCCGTTTTGTTTACAATGCTCACAATAATGTCACGCTTTTTACTTTAGACAAACCTGTGTTGTGTGTAAAAGCACATGTGGAGGAGATTATCTCTGTAATCACAGCAGTTTGATTACAGTTTGGTTCAGTGTGTGTGCCGGAGTCTATGAATGATCATCAGTGTGTTGCCGACGCGTGTGTGAGTGCAAGTCTGCATTTTGTCCCGTGTGTGTGTGTGTGTGTGTGTGTGTCATTTGGTGCTGCTGCTAACTGATATGTCAGAAAATCAATTAATTACTTTTAAGCGGCAGTTAACTGCATCCGCACAATACACCCCATGAATTATAGAGGAGGTGTATGTGCATATACTGCGCCCGTGTGTGTGTGTGTGTGTGTAAGGGAGCGATAGATTTGGCTGCTCTGTTAACTAGAGACAATTGCTAACTCCTCCGTCACTGATCAATTGATGAGAGTGCTTCGATACAAATCTACTGAGCCTCTGAAGTGTCTGAGCTGACTCCAGGTCCATTTCTATCGTTTTAACTGTGTGTGTGTGTGTGTGTGTGTGTGTGTGTGTGTGTGTGTGTGTAGATCATCATGTTCTCTGCTCCCATCAGTAATTACATTTTATTTTCAATTTGCAGTTTTTTAAATAATTGCTTGGATGTTCTTTCAGTTTTCATTTGACCAATTTTACTTAATGTTTAAAAAGCATAAGAACTTTAAGGTGCAATATTTAAGAATATTTAATTAAAGGGACTCTATGTAACAATTTGCAGCAGATTACATGTATTAATCACTTTTTTAGAGGCCATATGTGAGTGGATTGTAACATGAGGTATAAATGAGACCTTCCTCGTCTCTCTTGGTCGCCTGTATGAGCTTGTGGACGATTTGATATTAAGTTAAATACATGAGACAAAGCATTTAAAGTGCTGTTGTTTAATCATACAGTCAGAAATGAGTAGAAAGTTACAGATCACACTGAAATTAGAGGGTAAATGTGATGAATCAATAAATGTTTAATGAAAGCTTGGATCTGGAAATTACTCACCACAGAAACAGAAACACAGAATCTAAATGTGTCAACGTCTCATATTACTGACATAGTGACTGGTTAAAAACACAATATATGGACATGTGTCTTCATGTGATCAGTGGAGCTGTTCATTGCTTTTATAGGAATTGAAGCTGATTTAATATGCTGATACTTTCACTGATAATACTGGTGTTGCAACAAGTAACAATTCCAATGTGTTCAGAAGAAATGTGTATTTGACTGCACTTGTAATCATTCATTTTTTATCAATTTTCATGTTTTTATTTGGAATTTAGACTGTAATTACCTTATGTGGCCCCATTTTCTATATACATGTACAATTACCTCACAAAAACATGTGAATCAGGCTTTTAAACACATTTAAAAACATTTGTTCTATTTCTTAAATTCCTTCTTTCTCAATATAAAGAGTTTGGAGGTACACAAAAGTATGAAGTTTACTTTACTGAATGATTTTGATTTGTACCAGCAAAGATTTCATTAAAGAATATATGTTATATTTCATGTCTCAAGTATTCTGAAAATACTTACAGGACACTATAATCTTAGTGGAAAAAGAAATAAACTCTAAACTAGATGACACCTCTGCGTGTCTCTCTGTGTGCCAGCGGCTGTCTGTCCCTGTCGTCCCCTGAGCTGAGGCCACCCCGAGGCCAATGACAGTGGCATGGCGAGGATCAATACCACCCAGAGACGCACACACCCTCACAAACACACTCCCTGCCACCCTGAGCGAGGGATCGATGGAGGGATAGAGGGAGTCTGGGGAAAAAGGAGACGTCCTCTGTTTGTTTGTTTTTATCTCTCTGGTCTCTCATCAGCACCTTTAACACCTCATCTCCTTCTGTGACGGCAGAAAAGTTATTAAAGATGCCAAACTGATAAATTGGCACATATTTGCTCCTGCCGTAACAAACCATCCGTGTGCCAACCGAAGCGGTTCTGTTTCTTTGGTTTACCATCAGACGACACACACACACACACACACACACGATCTGCTGAGCCTGGGTCTGGTTTTGGCTCGCTGCGAACGACACACACACCTCAGACGACCACTGTGGCTCACCATAACCCAGCGACACACACACACTGTTGGTCTGAGGTTGAGGGTTACAGGGAGCCTTTGCACACAGTCACACTCCCTCTCCTTTTCTGTAACACACACACACAGGGAGTTTTGTGGTGATGTCACCAGCCGAAGGGCCTCTGGGAGAGTCGCTGTGGGGAGCTCACTGTCCACCAGTGTGTGTGTGTCACAGTGGTCACCTTGAGGTTTGGTCGTGCATCTCTATTCAGCTTTAGCCAACAGACAGCGACGGTTCTGTGAGGAGAATACAATTAAACTACATTCAAAATGTTGAGTTGATGTCGGCCAGAGGTGGAATGTAACTGAGTACATTTACTCAAAAATGTGTGTACAATACTTGGAGTTTACTTGGTCACTTTCTTTTCACTTTACACTTGGCAGATGATGTCCTTTTTACTTCAGTACAGTTATTTGTTGGCTTTAGTTGATTTATTATTGTGCATACAGAACATACACATTTTTAATTTGCAATATTGGTCGAATATGTAACAAAACAAGCATTGTGAAGCATCAGTTTGGACAAAATAGAAAACCTGAAATGCATTTCACACTATTTTCTGATGTTTTACAGTTAGTAAAGTATACTAAATAGCATTTTTCTGCCTTTTCCTCCTTGTGACTATCATCACAGCCTGGCATTAAGACCTTTATATAGGAAATAAGCCTAATTATCGACGCAATAAAGTAGGAAGTGAGTAATGAGGAAAAACAGAACATGGACCACAATTGCAGTCTTCATTAGCCTCTATTCAAATTTACTCTTCACTTATTTTTCTAGTCCCCTTCGTTTTTCCTTTCCTCCTTTCTTCTGTCCCCATTCTTTCTCGACAGTAGGTTAAGAAAGGTAAGATTATTATCACTTGTTGGTTTCATTTGGAAGTGTCTGTTAGCCTGTCAAGAGCTAATAAAGCTGTCAGTGCGCAGAGGAATTAGCCACTTTTAATGCTACACCTCAACAAGATGTGTTTGCTAGCCAAAATACATTCAGAAATTGTAGGGTATGAACATAAAGATGTTTAATAAACACAACAAAACCAACCAAGACAGCTTAAGACAGGTCGTGTATGCAAAGATTTTGTTGGTTTTTAGCTTTGATAGCTAACTAGATAGCCAAAGGCAAAGCAACAGGAGGAGGGTGGCTAACCTGAGGATTGCGTTGTTTGACAAATTTAGCAAAAACCTCTCGAGACAAACAGACTTCTATCAAGTGACCTCGATTTTTCAACCAGAACTTTCGAATAGCGAGGAGGAGGAGGAGGAGGAGGAGGGTGAGAAGGAGGAAGGAGGAAGAAGGGGGGGAGAGAAAAAAAAACGGAGAAAATCATTTGAGTAGCTAAATGAAATTAGCAGCTTTAAAGAGCCTGAGGGCAAAGTGGAGTCGTGTCCCCCGTGGCTACGCTTTAGAGAAGGAGGGAATGAATTAAGCTTGACTGGCTCCTCTCCTCCTTCTCCTCTCTCCCTCGCTTGTTACTCCCTCACTTCTTCCTTGTTTTTACTAATATGTAGGGTGAGACGGAGGGAGGGGGTAAGGAGATGAACGAGGGGTATAAAAGCCGTTTGTGGAGGTGAGGACAGGCTGGAGATCTTCTTCGCCGAACAACTTCCTGTCTCTTAAATGTTCTTGTTGACTCAAAATTTGGGACTTTGGACTAAAAGAAACGTGACAGAAAAACTTACCCTGTTCTTTTTACCTCTCTTTCTCATTTAACTTCTTTAATTATTTGTGTTTGATCCAATCCCCCTTTTGCTTTTTCCCCCTTCTTCTTCTTCTTCTGGTTTCCTTTGATACCCTCTTTTCTCTTCCTTCTGGGTGCCGGACATTTTGGCCCCAGCTGTTGCTGCTTCTACACCCAGGATCGAAGCATGAACCCTGGGGCATTCTCCAGCTCTGGGCCCCTGTCCTGGGCCATGTACCTGATGAGGAAAGGCCGAACAGGCAGCGGACTCTTCGGTAAAGCTGATTCTTCTTGGCACCTCACAGTCTTCGTCATCACCTTGGTCTTGTCATGCCATGAAATCGACATTAATCAATGTTTTTGGCATGTGTCTGTGTTGTCGTGTGCTTTCAAATGAAATGAAGTTTCTTGGATGTCAAACGTGGATCTCTAATTCTCTTTAGAGGTTCCAGCATCCCGGGACAGGTTCAAAGACTTCTTTTTGGAATTTAAAGTGTTATTATAGTCATTGATAGAGAGGTTTTTGAGGTCGTTAGGGTGATCTGAGATAATAAAAGGTTTTATCCATCATTCCCGAGTATTCCTAGGAATTAAGGGATATTTTTTCATCTCAGAATGTAAAGGGAGGGAAGGGAATTCTGAAAAAAATAGATGATTCTTGTTCCCAGGTCGTCAAATACCAACGCTTTTGGTCGGAATTTTTATCTAAATGTATGGTATTTGGTATCTGTTGACCTGGGGATAATAAGCCAATGCAGGAAGAGTTCGACCTTTATGTAGCAGGAGGAGACAGATCTGTAATCAAAGTTGTTTTAGTCTCCAAAGTCTAATGTCTAACCCTAACCTCCGGGCCAGAAACCTAACCAAACTGTTTTTGCCTTGTGGAGAAATTGTAGAACGTTTGCATTTGATATGGGGAGACAGTGAATGTAATCCAGGGGTTTTCAGAATCACCACTGACACGTTGACCTGTTCTCGATAGGGTTAATCTTGATCTTGATCTTGAAGTACTTGAAGTGGTATCTAATAATGCTTGACATGTTCTTGGGGTGTTCCAGTGGATTTTTTCAGACTTTTGGGGCATTTTACATCAGTTCCAGGGTTCATAAAGGGCTTTTAGTGAGGATGTCTCATCTCCACACTTATCGTCTGACTTGAATCTGAGTCAAGCAGAGAGTCTTTAAAGATCAGATACACTGAGAGAATATAGATGCCGAACTGGATGGTTGAGACGGTAGAAAACCAACTTCAGTGTCCAGTAGGACTGTAAACTGAGGCCGTGGTTGTACTTTTACATTGATGATTATTAGCTTCTCATCTTGAATTCCTGCAGGTCATTCTTTTCCTATTAATCGGTTATTTTCAAGTTAATATCTTTTGTTGTATTGTCTTCAATTATAAGCATGTTAAGTATTACCCTGATATTCCTCCAGTATTTAATAATCTGTTTAGGCCTTGATGGAGCACATATAGTCGATGATAGAACGATCTGCAGTTACAAGAGCAAGAAAAACTCATTGTTTCTTGTATCTGTATTCAATTGACGAGTCCTTCGTTTATGTCTGATTGATCAGAAGACAAAGCATTTCTCCTGCGGCTGATCATACCAAGCGATGCCGGTGTCAATACCTTTGATCGGCGATTGTGACTGGGCATTGATTATGGATCAGAGGACACCGACAAGCTCACGTGACGAGCCAGTCAGTTGGAAACGCTGGCTGAGCGTAATCCAACTCCTCTCCCTCCGTCACGATTTTTCTTTCTTTCTCTCTCCCTCCTCCGCTTTATTTGTCTCTTTAGACGTCCACACAGTGTCTCAATTTGATTTCATCCCACTAGCACAAATATTCTGACATCAATCTCAGATCACAAAGGACTTAAAGAGACTGCACAGGCAAGATAAGACAAGATCAAATCCTAAATAATAGCATTTCAGACGTTTTGCGGAGGTACCTTAAGGCATCACTTTCCAAAACAGCGCCACAGATCACCATCAGGATAAACACGTATGATGACACATGACTATATGAATTGCTGTGAGCATCTATACTTGTTTCTATAGAATGTGTCTGTACACTTGGCATAAGGCCTAAAATGTTCACAGATATATTGTTTCAAAGCATCCTTCAGGGTGTGAATTATTTATAAGTGTGGTTCTATGAGGAATAAATGTCCAGTGTCAGATTTGATGACGCTAACGTTGATGAAATTGCAGGTTGACAGAAGAGTTTCAGCTGCAGGTTTTAACATGAAAATTGTACTAACTTCATCAAATGTTTCATTGTTAGTCTTTTGTCCAGATTTTCATGCAGTTTAACAAACAGTGATTTTTTTTTTGGTCTTGCAATTTTGAGGCTTCTGAATTCATCCTTCAGTAGAAAAAAAAAGAACCAATAGGCCCTCGATGAGGAAGTGAAAAATAGATATTTCCGAGGGCAAATCACGTCACGGTCATCTCAGGCCGAGGCGAGAGTGGAGGCATTTACATTTTTTATCATCCCCCCTTTGGCTACAGAGCTATGGATGCGGAGGCAGACTGGCGTTTCCCTAAAACTCATCCGACAGCGTGTTGATTTAACTCGAATCAAATGACTGACTCAAAAAAAGAGCCTTACCGAAACAGGCAGGTGCACGAGATGCCACGGACTTGACCCTTAAACTGTAAAACTACCTTTAATGTGTTGAGCCAGGGCACAAAAATCAAGTCTTTTTATGGAAAATCTCAAATATTCTTATCTACAGATTTAAGCTATTGTGATAAGTTACAGTATACAGATGTTATATAGAGGCAATAATGATCTGAATACCTAAAAGGGAATTTTAACCTCCACTGAATACTTCGGTGCCACTCAGTATAAAGTATTTTACCATCTACCTGAATTTATGTTTTTATCTAATCTCCTTCTTTTCAATTACAAGAGTCCAAAATTCATAAAAATGTTCCTTCTTCATACATAAAAGTTAAATTAATTCTGTGTGCCATCGCGCTGTCCAAAGGTTATAATCTGTCAGTCATGCTTAAAAACTCGATACACTTGAATTATATATATGAATAAGTACAGAAAAAAAGTTTTTGAGGTGAAATGTTACACTAATTTAATTTCAAGATATCTTTGCTTATTAAAATATTAATTAATTTGACCTCTCTTTGCTTCCATGTATTTTTTATTTTTTTTTATTGTCAATTAGATTAATTACAAGCCACGATGCAGACACCGTATTTCTTTTAACAACAGAAATTAAAAGTCATCACTGTATCCATATGATAAATACTCTATACAGTATGACCACCACCTGGCTATAAAAAGAAGTTTAAATTGTATATTCAGATCTCGGATTAATTAAAACAGCAGGTTAAGTGTAAATTGGTGTATTTGCATTAAGTATTTGCATCACAGTGCGGATAAATAATTCCAAACACCCTTTACATATCTGACAATTTAATCTCTTCTTGGATTTCAAATATAGATTTAATTTTCTTGAAGTCATCCTCCACTGTCACTATATGGCCTCAAGATCATATACGGCAAGATTATAATTCTTATCACTGTTTTATTGTCGCTTATTATTTATCCATATAATTTTATCATGGCAAAATAAACAATTTTCATCTTTGCATAAATGAGAATTATTCAGACTATTACAGTTAAGTTAATTAATTGATATATATATTGATATATTTTTTATTTGATCTACTAAATCATCAATTGAATCAATGTCACGGTACCTTATTATCTCTATAAGAAATACAATATCATATCTATATCTGTGAGGCTTTTTACAGATTCATCCACCACTTTGTTGTATTTTTCTTAACTATTATTAAACCAGATATTATTGTGTCTCAACTAAGAAAAGACGCGTTATTACTGCAACGACAACACAAGGCAGATGACAGCAAATGTGCCACAAACTAGAATAAAACATAAATTAAATTCTTGAGTCACAATTCTAATTTTATCATATTACAGATTTAAACCCATAAAAAAATCTATATAGCGTCTACAAATAATGATAAAACTGCCTGAAACATGTTCATGAATATAAAATAAAAACTGAGTCTAAATAACTTAGTAAGATGCGGCACGTGATAAAAAGTGGTGTAGAAGAGAGAGAAACCAAATGTAGATTTGTCTCTGTGAATTTAAATCAGGATTTGTGGTTTGTGTGGGAAGAAAACTGGATTCAAATGACCTAAACTACAAATGGTGTGTGATATTTAAATTGGAAAATGGCTCCAAATAATCCAGGAAGTGTTTAAAGTCACGTTTTAACTGCTCCTGTTGGTCACAGACGACTTGGATTAAAACAGCCATTTTTTAAATGGAATCTGGCTTGAGCGCTTTGATGGTTTATAACAGATTTGGTGCTGCTGATCCTTCAGACTGGCTCTCAGGAGGCGACATGAGGGGCCGGTGCCATGACTTAGATCATTTACTGCCCCCTATCGTCTACATCCGGTACTGACAGCCTGCTTCAGATGCACTGCCTTGATCATCACAGTGGCAGCATCTTCTTTTTCTTTCCTTTTTTTTTGTAGTTTTTCAGATGTGGAACGCTTTTTTCCTCCAAGTTTTGCTGCTTAATTCATTTTGACTTTATTATTTTATTTTGAAGGAGCTGTCGCACGTTCGTCTCGCTCTTTTATTTCCGTGTTCAGATTTTATTCCGCAGATTTAACACACGGTCCTGCGTTGTATCACGATGTCGTATTTGACCACATTCAGTCAGTTTCTGGCGCTTATTCAGCAGAAGGGGAAGTGCGGCGCTGCTCTCTCCCCCTCTCATCCTCCTCCGCTAAACCCCGCCTCCTCTCGGACGGACATAGCTCTGATTGGCCGAGACGCTTCCAGTGACAGGCTGCGGCGAGGCTCCCCATTGGCTGAGCAGCTCCGTTGCTCAGACGAGATGCAAATCCAGCGGTCTGCCGGTAAAAGCCTGGCGCTGTCAGCGGGATGTCCATTCATATGGAGGGGAAGGGAGAGAGACATAGCGGGGGAGTAGAGAGAGAGCGGTGTGTCCACTGCAGGGTGTTTAAATCAGGATGAAATTAGATTTAAAATATTAAATACTTCGTACTTTTCTTCCGGTTTTCCAATTTCGCTGCCAAACGTAAACTCAGCTGCGAGGACTCAGAAGGAGCTTTGAAGACTTTTTGGCCATAAATCCAGTTTCAGAGTGACTTTTATATTCACAAGAACACCAGGAAAACACACTCAAGTGTTGGAAATCTGCTTCGGACCTCGCTTTTTAAAATTTGTTTCGGGCTTTCTTTTTTTTCTTTTTTTTTTTGACGCACCGAGGCTGAAATCCGGCGCGTCCGGACGGGTTTGAAAGCGACGCAACCCGGGCGAAACCTTCACGGACACTTCACAAGAAGTCAACAACGTCAGAAGACATATCGACGAATATAGCGAGAGAGAGAAAAGCATCTGTTTATTGATTTCATCGCGAGATCGGGAGGTTTATAGTGAAGATCGGGGAAGTTGAGTATCTGTGGGCGCACTGTGGCGCACAAATGGTGTTCCTGTGGGACGCGAAATACGGTAAAAGTCGTTTATTCTTCAAGAAACTTTCATTTATAAGCTGTCTCTGATGCTTTGTATCATATCAAGCGGTCGTTGCAGTCACTAGCACCAGTCTGTAATGATGCAATATGTGTAAAGAAGGAAAGAATGATACTAAATCATTCATAAATCTGTTAATTTCTTGTTTATTGCAGTCAACACATGCTTATAAAATCAGAAAAGACAGAAGAAGAAATAAGAAACTCTGAAAATCTGCTTTTCCGGCTGTCTATGTGTGTGTGTTTACGCTGGTGTTGCCTTCAGGGACCTCTTCCACTGGTTTCAAGTAGATTTAAATAGCAAACAGCCTGTTATGAGGTTAAAAAGTGGGCATTTTAGGGCTCTACCCCTCTCTTCCTGTCATAATGTACATGTAGCACACACTCTCACATTTACAGTTGTGCTTTGACAGGTCCGTTATTAAATCTAGTTAGGATCAAGTACCTGAACTACACACGTGGCGCTTAAACAGAGACTATAAACACAAAAATACAAGATCCTACACGTTTAATATCATTTTCACTCTAAAAGGTCACAACAAACTGTAGTGTGCAACAATATTTACACATGTTGACCCTCTGATGATACTTACAATTTAAAATAATTACTTATTATTATTATATTATTTTGTGATTATGAGGCTAGGATGCCTTACAATGTATGTTAGGCCTGGAGATATTCAATTTATGGTCACAGGAGAGTTTTAGGACAGATATCTGACTTTTTAAAGCAAAAAAAGAAACAAAACTTGTTGTAAACTATATAAAATTGGAATAAAATGTACCTTTAAATACATCTAGTATCCACAAAAGGCATTTTTCTTGCTTTTAGATGCTTTTTTGCTTCTTTTTCCTTAGATTTATGGAGATTTCTCTCATGAGAATGTTTGTCACAAATCAACAAGTTAACCAACAACTTAAAGTTCATTCATTCAAATTAATATTTGGTTTATTTTGCTCATTTTAGTGTAGAAATTCTAAAAACAATCACGAGACATATAATACACCTTTACCCAGATGTACCTTGACACATTCTATGCAGGAACAAGGAAAAGGTAATAACCTGCCCTTTCTTAGATTACCTGCCGTCCCTGTTTTTTTCAACTTTTTCATTAAAACATGCCACCCCCTGATAAAAGTCATACTCCAACATCAACTACCAGCATTGCCGAGAAAGGCTCGTTCTCCTCGGCTCGTATTGCGGCTGCTGTGGCAGGACAAATTCTGATGGTTCAGTCTTTTTTGGTGAGCTGAGCCGGGGCCGGAAACTCGCTCTACAACCCATACAGAACTCTCATTTTAAAAATGACTTATTTTATAACCGCTCTGTCAGTCATACTAAAAGATAAAACATTCAGGCTTCTTTAACAAATGTGTAACAGCTTCTTGAATTAAGTGAGCACTCAAGGGAAGTTTGTTTGTGTGTCACATTTCATCAGAAAGCTAACAGACTTTCACACTTCTTTTCCTTCCTCCACAGTTGCTTTAATTGCTCGTTTCTCTGCTGGGCTTTGGTGCAGAAATATGTGACTTTACAGGAGTCAGATTTTTTTAGTATCTCGCACTGCAAACCCACTCATATTCGACTCCAGGTCTCAAGGTTTTAACAAGGCCGTGTGTCTCCTGCATGTGTCGAGCGCTCAGTTGTACAGTATAGTAGCAGTGGGAGGGTTTCAAACTGTAAACTAAACTCCAAACCGCCAGCATGTGGCTTCAATTGTGGGTTGGCTGACTGACAAACCGACAGGAGCCACTGACTCTGCAGACACACACACACACACACGCACAGCTGCTCGTTTATCAGATTCCCTCGGCTTCATTCACATTTCTCACCAGATGCACTGCTCTTTGTTATGTTTGCATGAATCGAGCTGGAAGCCCTTCAATTTAAAGCATTTGTTTAAAGGAAGGGGATGAGTGCAGGAGTGTTGCCGCTGTGTTTAGTTTCATGACTACACACTCTGGTATTCGAGGCAGTGTGACCACAGTGTGTGTCATCGAGCGCTGAGCTTTGAGCTCTGAGTTTTGTCAGTGCAATCGTATTTATGTCTGATTCTTTCTTATCATTCTAGTCATCCAACTGTCTCCTTTAAACGATTCAGATCAGTTCAGCCAATATTTATTCAATTTTTTAGCGATTTAAGCTGTCTGTTCAAATATATCAGATCTAGAATCTCAGGAATATCAGCTGTAAAATGTCAGACAAGAGAAAACAATCCAAAACTGAAAGAAAGTAAATTTATTATTGTAGGAGACTAAAATAAACGAACAATATTCACATCTGGAACCAGAAAAAAGAAGCATCTTTCCCAAAAAATTACTTAAATAAGGACTTCATTATCAACATTTTAATCAATTAATCGAGTATTTGCTGTGTTGTTCCCCTCCTCTGATCTGTCTATTTGTTGACTTTATATCTCCAATCTTGAGATATTTATTTTCCGTATCACATGAACTCATCTGACCTCATCTCTCCGTCCTCAGACCCAGCCTCTGGCCGGCGTTACACTCCCCCCTCCACCACCCTCGCCTCAGGGGGGAAGATGGCCGAGGCCCTGCCCCTGGGCGCCCAGGAGGCCGGAGGCGGGGCAGCACTGGTGGGCAAACTGCGCATGGCCGACCGCGGCATGGTGGAGGTACGAAATATATAATGAATTATGACCGTCTCTCAATCTAAAACACAACACAACTCATTGTTGATTCCAGAGGGTAAATGTTTTGTTTTTTTTCAGGTGATCTCAGATCATCCAGGTGAGCTGGTGAAGACCGACAGTCCCAACTTCCTGTGCTCTGTGCTGCCCACACACTGGAGGTGTAACAAGACTCTGCCCATCGCTTTTAAGGTGCGTATGTTACTGTACACTTCCACTCTACTACATTTGGATCCCACCTACATTTCTTTACACGTTAACCGTTCATACGCAACAATCTAGCTGAACTTGCAGAACTTTGACTTCTAACAAAGTATTTCTATAGTGAAGTATCACTTTTTTATAGTGCAATACAAGAGAGAAACATACACATATGAAACAGCACAGGACAAGAGGGAGAAGTAGACTTAAACAAGCCAAGACAAATGAGAACAGTAACAACAGGGCCGAAGAGAGAGAATCAAAACGACAACAACAACAACAACAGAGAAACTAAATAAAAGATTATTATTATTACTACTTTTATTTAAGTGTTTAAAAGGTCTTGCAAAAATTGTCTAAACGTGAATTTCTTGTAGATAAAATGTCAAAAATTGTTCAATTAAAGATAAAGAAACTCGGCCAATCGTCACCTTTCAGAGGCTGCGAATGGTTAATGTTTTGTATTTTTACTTATAAATGACATAAGAAATTCATTGAGAATTAAATAGTCATACTGGCAACCAATTAGTTGACTCATTGAGATATTATTTCAGCGCTAATGAGAGTTAATGGAAGTGTTTGGAGCTAATTGACAGTTAAATGAAATTCATTTATTCGTGTTTTTCACTTGTCTATGATATATATACATAATATTTTACTCTTAACTATAAAATGCAGCTGTCCCATGAACACTGGAGCAAACTGCCCACTTTTAGGCTCAGTAGTGAGTATTTTTCAGACGATTCACTGGGACTTGAAATTGTTCTTTCCTTTATTTCTTTTGCTCAACAAGTCGGCCAAAAATCAGCAAACACATGGTTTTCACTGGACAGCGATGAGAAGACTGATCAGAAGGCTAAGGGTCCGACCTCTTGTGTGCTAATGCGATAATTTTTCTTTCAATTTCCTTTTTATGTAAATTATTTTACCCATTCAGAGTGTTTTATGATATATCTACCAGAAAGAAAACTGAATAATTTGATCCATCCATCTTCCGTATTTTTACATGTTCAGTATGACGGGTTAATATTCTGCGCCGCGGTGTATTCCCTCGTGCATCGATGTGTGTGTGTGTGTGCGGTTCGAACGGCTTTCCTGCACTTTGAGACAAAATGCATTTGTGGAAAAAGCAGCTTTTAGCCGCAGAACACACAACTGATTGATTTATTGAGTTTTATGCATTAGCGTTGGCACATGTTTGTGTGTGTGAGTGTGAGTTTGGTGCATTATGCATCATTATGGAGTGTCATGAGCGGATGTCACTGCCTTTTACTGATAATGGATGACTGTTATAATGCTCACACACACATATAGCATAGTATACACACACACACACACTTTTCATGAATGCGTTGAAATATACACAGGTGCAAATATGGTTTCGTCCATGACACCACACACTGTGCTGTAGGGACACACACAGGCACAATGTGTAGGTATACACAGGCACACACACAATCACCCACACACCCACACACCCAAACACACACACACATTTGGCCTGAGAGCTTCATAATTGTTTCCTCTGACTTGTTTATTCTGCCTGACTGGTTTCATGCTCCATTGCTGCCAGTCTCTCTCCTGTCTGCCCCTGTGTGTGTGTGCGTGTGTGCGTGTTTGTGTGTGTGGTATGAGCATTTGCAGGCCCCGAATTTTCACTGCTGCCTTGCTAGTACAGAAGCATTTCATCCAGTCGCATTCCACCGCAGGCTCGGATCAATACTGTCATTGGCTGATTATTGGAGCATCAGCGTATTGATATCTCAACTCATTCTCAAGGCCACTTAGGTGGTACACAGATAGAGTTGGACCAATAACATTCCCCTGAAAACAATGGTTTTGTTTTGGATTTTTAGATGACTCACGAGGACGGTTTAAGTGGGAAGTTCGCCCAAAAGTGTTCCAGCTATCACTGACTGTGGTTACTCGCTCTTTAGAGCTGAGAGCTGAAAGAGAAACTGTCCATAGTAGCTATCTCCTGTGGTCATTTGCACACTGATGGCTTGGCGTGATTAGCGTTAATATGGAAATCAGCTTCCCCGGCTCTGTATTTGCGTAGGTGTGGAGGAGGAGAATGTGCTCTCTAGTGCCACATGCACCACATGTCACGCATTTCCATTCTACACGTGTGTTTTTTTGGGAGAGTTTCGTTTTTTTTTTTTTATCGCCCCAAATTATCTGCCTTTTGTTTCATTATTTGCATCTTCTTCGGGTGCTCAAATAGTCCAAAGCTGCTGCTCTTTCTGTCTGACCTATAAAGGGCAACAAAATGGACCCTTTGGTGGTTTGACTGTGTCGTTGTGTTGTGCAGCGTGCAGGTTTTGAATGTGTAAATGTAGCTCTGATATCCACAAACAGCCACTTAAACACAAGAAATCCACTCAGGAAGCATAGAAAAAAGACGCTGCTTATAACTTCAGATCTTGCAACACGATTGTCACGTCTGAATGCTTTTTTCAGTTTCTACAGTAATCCAGGGTATTGTTGTTGTCCATAGCTACGGTGCAAACAGGAAGTGCCACCTAATGAAGTATGACATTAAGAAAAAAAGTTTGTGTCATTAGTATTTGTGTATCCCTTCGTATTGAAACTAACAAAGCTGAACATTGCAAATCATGTTAATAATCCTGTAGTATTGTACTGTCCTGATAAGTTAGCATCAGAGCTCTTGAAAATTTAATTTTTAAACTAATTGTAAGCTTGTTGTTGGCATGTTGAACTACTTGTAAATTAGTTGTAAGCTTGTTGAGCTGGCTATAAGTTAGTTGTAAAGTAGTTGTACGCCATTTAAACTAGTTATAAGCTTATTGAGCTAGTTGAGAGATAGTTGTAAGTCAGTTGAGCTGGCTAAAAGCTAGTTGTTTGCCGGTTGTAAGCTTCTAAAGCTAGGTGTAAGCTAGTTGTAAGCTTGATTACCTTGTTGTAGGCTAGTTTTAAACCTGCTAAGCTAGCTGTAAGCTTGTTGAGCTGCTTATAAACTAGTTATAAGCTTCTTGTAAGCTTGTTGAGCCTGTTATAAGTTAGTTGTAAACTAATTAAGGTAATTGTAAGCTAGTTGTAAGCGCATTGAACAAGTTATAAACTACTTGTTAGCCATTTGAACTAGTTATAAGCTACTTTAGCTGGTTGTTTGCTAGTTGTAAGCTACTTCAGCATGTTGTAAGCATGTTGAACTTGTTATAAGCTTGTTGAGTTGGCTGTAGGCTTGTTGTATGCTAGTTGAGGGGCTTAAGACAGCTGAGCTTGATGTACTGTAAGCTATGTAACCCTGTTTGTAAGTTTGCACCAAAGATCGTCTATTTTACTCTGATATCTGTGGTGGATGTGGTGGTCTCGGGTCACAAGACCTACGCAAATATGTGGACATGTTTTCCCAGCTTTGACCACAGCTAATGTGAACCACAGCCAAGATTACTGACTTGTGTTTACAATAGATTGCAAAAGCAAACCAAACGTTAAAAGACAAAAACAAACAAACCCAAACAACCTCTCCTCTCTTTCGTCATGTCACTAGGTGGTTGCACTGGGCGACATCCCCGACGGCACCCTCGTCACGGTGATGGCTGGAAACGATGAGAACTACTCGGCCGAGCTTCGCAACGCCACGGCCGCCATCAAGAACCAAGTGGCCAGATTCAACGACCTGCGCTTTGTGGGCCGCAGTGGAAGAGGTACGCAGATAGAAACACACGGATACAGAAACAATGACAATGCAGATCGGGGGTTTGAAATTGTGAACAGCTTGCCACAAGCACACAAACACAGCATGGATAATCTAGGGGAAGTACATGTGAATAAAAACAGTGTTCACACAACTTCCTTCTAACACCCCATTCAACGTCTACCTCGGACTGCCTCCCCCACTCTCTGTCCCCCCCCCCCCCCTTCTCTGTTTTTAACGGACACACTAGACCAGTTATTCTAAATCAGTCGCAGGCAAATGTCCCAACTTATCTATTTAAAACACCAGACCTGTGTACACAAGCTCTGCTCACACTCACTTATTCACACGCACACATACATAAAAAAAAAAAAAAACAGACCAGCGCTCCCCAGCTGAATGGAAATGTCGGAATAACTGTCGATATGTGACAGATTCCACTGTCCTGCCGTTGAATTATGAGCTTATGAATAAATCATGCGCGGTATAATTCAAATGAAGAAAGTTGAGGAGTAGAAAAATTTGTTTTCATGCAAATGCAACTGCGCGGAGTACAATGAGCTTCACTCTCCCGGCATCACTCGATCTGGGGAGAGTTTAAAAGGTACAAAACATGGTGGTTTTATCAATAGCTCCGCTTATTGTCTCTGTAATTATTAACTTTCTGTTTTATAATATCTGCGTCCTTCTCGTTTTATTTGAGTTGTATATCCCCCTTAACAGGCTAACTATTATCTTGTTGCAATAACAACACGCGGTGGAGGGGAACTTAAACGTCTCTTTTTTCCGATAACTATTTTTAAATGCAACTTTAACGCTCTTGTTTGTTTGTCTGTTGTCCTTTTCTGAATGACTCACCCTCATATTTGATTAATCCTTACCCTTGATTTTTATATTATATGTATATTGAGTGTACAGCCATCCTGGCAGCACTGTGAGGCACAGTGGTGTTTTCAGCTAAGTGTAAGTGTGTAACCGTTTCATCTTCTAAAAGTGTTTAATACTTTAGTGAAACAGCTGGTCACTGTAGTTTTTTATCGAAAGTTACTTCAACAGGAAAGAAGGGCAAATTTGTTTGGGACTATTTCCTGCAGGGGATGAATACAGATTTGCGTATTCGAGGTAGCAGGATGGTTTATGTAGTTTTTAAGAATAATTCAACAAAAAAACTTTGATAAACTCACATTACTTATGAGGAAACAACAGACAACAGGCTTATCGTTTAACATAACGGCTAACAGTGTCTGATTCTGCCTGTTTTTGTCTCCGGGTGTGATGTGACGAGGGCCCTGTGTTGTTTCTGGAGCTCTGACATCCTGATTTCTGGAGAAAATCATGAGTACCTCCAGGGTTTTTGAGCACTGAATGATAAACAGCCACATCAAACCGCATGTCGAGTGGAGTTTCTTCACCTAAAACCTCTAGAATGTCATTAACCGTCCGTGTGTGGGAAGTCTCTGCAGCTGATAGCAATGAGTGGTTTAGCGGTTTGACTAGTGGTTTCTCTGAGTGTGTTTTCTGTGTGTGGGTGGGAGTGAGTGTCAAAGATCTCAAACTTAGTCATCATTAGTCAGTGTTGCCTGTTTTTTTTGCAGAAGCACTTAGTTGCAACATACAGAGACACTGATACGCTCAGGATTTGTGCAGTATTGACACAGTGCGTTTACGGCGATGTAGAGCTGCTCGGCCGATTTGCATACGAGTCGCTGTTTTTCTTGCTGCAAAAAAAAGAAAAAAAAAAGTCTGGGTGAATTCAACCGTTTCACTTTGAAGTTGATAATTTACAGAGTCGTTTTTTTTTCAGCTGGGATACTAAAGTTGTACCGTTACACCTGAAATCAGATAAACCCTGTTTCCATCATGCAAGTGTCTATACGGAAACGGGGGTATAAGGACAGAGGATGTCGTTCCCTGTTCAAATTGTAAAGCCCAATGAGGCAAGTTCTGTCGTAACGAACATCTACCTGACATGACGGACTAGCTGTTTCCACCTACAGAGAAAAAGAAGAAGAAGAAGAAACTGTTTCTACGGCTGGAATCTTTCTGGATTCTTCCCGTAACGCATGATAAAAACGTTTTTTTTTTTCTTTCTGCGACAAACTGACAGTTCGCTTCAGATCTGCTTGACAATTCGTGGAGCACGCAGCTTAAAACAACATCCTAATTTAACCAAATGTTGTGAAAACTCCCCTTCCTCTTCATCTTTTAGCCGTTCGTCCACATTAAGCCAGAGTGCAGTTGCTCTTAAACCATATCCAGTGTTTAATGAGGCCGACCACGCCAGTTCATGCAAAACTGCTGCAAACTCAAACCAACTTTCCGGGGTCATCTTTCTTCTTTTATTTTTGACCAGATACCCCGATATATCGATTTTGCGGCAACATTGTCAAGTGAAATGTTGGTACTTTCACAATATCTTAATGTGGATATAATGACCGAGTGGGTACAGGCAACAATTCGGTTGAATTACATCACTTTACTGCAATGCAGCCTTTCAAAATACAAGGAAAATACGACATTTGTGCCAAAGTATAATGATATAATAAGGATATATTGCCCAGTATGGACAATATTCCTACCAGTGAAACATGTTAAGATGAAGATCAAGGAAGTTATTTCATGCAACATGTTTGTGGTTAAAAAGTGCGGTTGTGTCTATCAGCTACAAACAAGCGACAGAAACAAAAACAGGGAAATATGTAAAGCAGAGCGACTAAATCAAGAGTTGATCAGTGCGACAAACACTACGACACCGGCGAGGACAGATGATGCAATACCGGTCAAGTCTTGTGTGTTTGTTTCATATGATGTTTCAGCCTACTACAGCTTTATCTGTGTGTGTGTGTGTGTGTGCAGCCAGTCTCTCTTGTAGTTCCTCTTTTAAACAGGACCATCATTTTTCTCTTTCACAATATCTGACTGTGTGTGAACACATGCGCGCACACACACGACACAAACAGTCACCTTGTTATTCCAGGAACACACACACACACACACACACACACACACACGTTGCTTTGTTGAAGACGGCGTAAATACGAGATTCCGTCCGATCGGCTTATTGTGGGCAAAACCAGACGACCTCTGACTCAGCAAGCCCTGACATGATGCACACACACACGCACGTACACACATATATGAACACACACACACACACACAGCTCACCTCATGTGTGAAATACACTCTTATCTGTAGAGAGTGAGAGACACATAGGGGTGATTAGAAAGAAAGTCCCGGAAAACACTTTTGCCAGGAGTGTGTGTGTGTGAGTGTGTGTGTGTGTGTGTGTGTGTGTGTGTGTGTGCGCGTGTGGGTGTGTGTGTGTGTGTGTGTATGTGTGTGTGTGTGTGTGTGTGTGTGTGTGATGCCACCGGCTGGCAGATAGACACAACAGACACAAAGCCCTCAGCTGTTCTCTCCCTCCTCCTGTCTCCCTCTATCAGCCCAAAATCTCTTACTGTAAACTCTCTCTGTGTAAACAACCTGCAACAAAAACACACACCGTGTTCCTCCGCACTGTATACAATTTGCTCTACACAATTTACTTTTTTGCACACAGCTCTATACACCATGTATGCCGCAGAATATACAGCATAAAAAAGGTACGATGTGTAGTGCGGCATGCTGGGACAGTCGATGACATGTTGGAGGGTTTTGGGTGATAACACTCCCTCTAGTGGCCTCCAGTGTGGCACAGTGCCAGTCTGTGCGAGTCAGGTGGGGTGTAAACTTAATGTTTTTGTGTGGCACAAAGGACAACGCATACCGATCTGAATCAACCGCTTCGGCGAGTAAACAGGACAGATGTTAACATGGCAGTTTACCTGCTTTCATAGTCGAAGGAGGGTTACAACAGCGTCACCCGACCATGAAACTTAGATTTGCTTTCATGTTCAGATCAGAGTTCAGTGCAGGAGGTAGTGTGCCCTTCATGCAGACAAGTAAAAAGTCAGATATCCCCACCTGTAGCTCGTAGTTTTAAAAGAGACATACAGTATTATGCTCATATACAGGTTCATAATGTTGTTTTTGGGTTACTACTAGAATAGGTTAGCATAAAACGCACAACTTTTCTCATACTGTCGTGTTGCTGCAGCACCTGATGCTCAGTCTGCTCTGATTGGTCGGCTAACACAGGCACGAGCCAGCGACCCCTCGACGTGTCCCCAAACCGGCTCTGTCGCGGTTTCAGCCTCTGGTTGGCTTTAATTCTACCGCGACGTTAGGCATAAATTATGCAAACGTGTACCACAGTGATGTAGCGCGATATCACAAAGTTGACGCTACTGACGAGGCGTTTCAGGGGCAGTGTTTTCTGTGGGAGAGAGGAGCTTCTTAACTTTCAAGACGTTTTCACATGTGCAAGATCCTATAAAACACTGAAGGAATGGGACTAAACAAAAAAAGCACAATAGATCTCCTTTAATTTATCATCGGTATAACTTGTAAACTAGTAAATGTTCATATGCTCTCTGTGATACTGTCGAAGGGAAATGTTCGAAGAGAGAGGGAAGGGAATGAGAGAAGTGAGAGTAACACCTGGCGCTACCCACATGTGTCTGCTGTTTGTGTGGCATCAGACTGTCTGCATGCGGTAACTTTACTCCGGCCCTGGCACACAACGACAGCGGTGGTCCGCACGTGTGTGTGTGTGTGTCTCAGCAGCAAGCATAGTGTTGAGTGATCGCTGATTCCAAAGCCGAGGCTGGCAGCGACAGCCACACACACACACACGAACAGCCCTCTGAATGTGTAGACAAACGCTTGTTACAGTGAACGTATATATATTTGTTCTCAGATATAACCGGGGTTCAACTGATACAGGTTTTTATGGCCGATATTTTTGGATTATACCACGGTCAAATTAAACCCCTCGGTTCCGATTGGCTGGCGGGTGTCCCTTAAAATTGTATATCAGGACGTGTTCGGCATAGTTATGGTCGACACTTTATTCTCTTTTCTAAATCAGTGCTCTGACTGCTTTTAGGCTGCAAGTCACCACAGCAACAGGGGGCTAATTAATATAAGATTCTAACATTAGCTACAAGATATTTAAAAGTGTTTATTTATTGAAATAAGTGACCATGGTTCAGTCACAATTAGGCACATTAAACTTTCGTCATAACAAACAATGCGGCACTATTCAATGTCAGTCTTTACATGGACATAGTCTCCGTGATGACACCGACAGGTTATCGGAGAGGCATTGCGGTGGCTCTGACCACCTTCTCAGTGTCGGGCTCCACTTAACTGCTGGCTAATTAAAAAAGAGGCGAAAAGAAGTGGACTGACGTGGTGCTGAGGTCGAGCTGAATGGAGCCTGGACGGCCACTTAGCTCAGTTAGCCGCGCGGCTACCACACATTCATAAAAGTCGTCATAGAATTTGATCCGTGACATAAACAACGCGGCGGCATTGACCTAATGAAACACATATACACACACATGGTCGACCCTCACTCATCGTCTCACAGTACGTGATGGATTAGCATGCCGTGGCCTTTCTCTTTATTCATCTTGTCAGGGGTTTTGTGTGTGCATGTGAGTGTAGGTGTGCGTGAGTGTGTGTGTGGCATCTGGTTTATTCCTGTCTGGGGGTCCATGACTTACTTTACTTAATGCATTAAACAGGCCGAGAGGATATTTGGGGAGAACGGGAGGGAGGGAGAGAGGAAAGAACTCGACGACAGAGGAGAGTATAACTTGAAAAAGATCCTAATGCTAATGAGAATGTTTTTTCCCTCCCCGTTCTCCGTTCCTCTCCCCTTTTTTTTCCTCCTAGGGAAGAGCTTCACTCTCACCATCACAGTGTTCACCAACCCTCCTCAGGTGGCCACGTACCAGAGAGCCATTAAAATCACAGTGGACGGTCCCAGAGAACCACGACGTGAGTGACACCGACACACAAGTGTTGACATTCGTCCTCCTCAGCAGCTATTAACACGCAGAGATTCATGTCATATTTGATCTTAAAGGTGCAATACGTGAGAACAAATAGGGGGTAGAGTAACCGCTAACTGCTGCTAACTGTAGCTGTCAGATGTAGCCGCCCTTGGTTAGTTAGCTCAGTTAGCTGTGCAGCTGGCGGTTCGCACTGGGAGCTTGGCACCACAGTAGTGTTGGTGTTGGTGTTTACACCGTTAGCGCAGGAGCTTTCGACCGGGATGGGATGAGGCTAACTGGTTAGCATGCTAACTGAGCCCGACACTGAGAAGGTTAGCATGCTAACTTCATTAGGTATCTCTGCAACACAGCACATAATCTTCATAATAAAAAAAACAACAGTTTTTATTGATATTCTCTTGATAATTTCGGTAGCTTTTAGAATGTTTATTTTTATAAAATTCCCACATATTGCACCTTTAATATGCACTTTCTTTGAGCGTCTTCAGAGTTGTATAAGTGAGTTTTTATTTGATCACTTCAAAACTGAAAAGGCTATTCATCACATTGCTGAACTGAAGTCAACAAACCAACTAGATCCCCAGTGAAGACAAGCCTCTAACCCCTACAGACAAACTCTCAGATGAGTCAAAAAGGAACCTGATGCAACACCGAGTTCCTCTCCCACTCAGTGTGATGAAACACTGGGATTTCTCACGACAGGACAGATTGTGTTTGTTCATAAACTCAAAAAATATGTCACATGAATATTTATCATCCGTTTTAAATGGAACTGAAGTGAGCGACACCGGTCAGAGGAGTCAGAGGCGAGGTGACAGAAAGAGAGGAAGACTCCTGCCAGCTCCGCTCAGCTGTGAATAACCATCACTCGTCTCTAACTCGCCCACACACACACACACACACACACACACACACACACACACACACACACACAGTATAAATACACACACATGCACACTTCCCCCATTGGGAGGAAGTGCCTGTAACTGGAGCTCAGTCTCAGGGCTTTGAAGTGCAGCCAACACCACAGACAGCGTGACAGACCACCACACACACACACACACACACACACTCACAAAGAGACAGCCAGACCCCTATGCGGCGCCCATCGTCAGATTCCCGATCGCAATATCAGACAGAGTGTGTTAACAAAGTCAGAACATTGTTATAGCCCGCGTTGGGCTGTAACTGTTACTGTAATCCCTGGCTTATGTAATCAGATTTCAAGCATGAAATAATCTGCTGCTCACAAATCACCTCTAGAGATCTCTGGCTGGAAAGTAATGTCACGTCTGTCTCCCAGGTCATCGCCAGAAGATGGACGAGGTCAAACCGGGCACCCTGGCTTTCTCCGAGAGGCTGACGGAGCTGGAGCATCTGAGGCGGAGCTCGATGAGGGTGACGCCTCCCCACCACCATCACCACCAATCCTCCGCCAACGCCCGCCAGTCCGCAGGGATCAACTCCGCAACCTTCTCCAGTCCCTCGCACGCTCAGATAACCGCTGGTAAGAGCATAGAAAAGAAGCGAAGGCGCAGACATGCTTTATGTGTCATATTGTTTCCAGTAGTTGAACCAAAGTCAATGTGAACCAGGCTGCCAAAATAAAAGTATGAACCTAAAAAATTAAATGGGACCTTTAAACAGGACTTCGAGGTGCGAAGCTATGCTGCTACAGTCGGGTTGATAAATGGGAGTGAGGATAAATCACTTTTTAATTTCAAAAGGTTAAAAGTAATCCCGTAGCTCTCCTCTTGATGGTAACTACTCCAGATCAGACCAGAATCCGATGTGACTCCGGGTGTTTATTCCTCCAGCAGGTCTGGCTCTGCACCCGACTAAAAATGAGGATTATATGGGATTTTTCGATGTGACTTCTAGGTGCTAAAGTCTGTCACATTTTTCTGATTTAACTCTAAAGGATACATATGCTGTTATTCATCTCCCACAACCGAAACAACATCCTCCGACTTCAGATAGGCGTAAAGGAAACCAAAAACCTGATTTACCCCCATCAGGAAAGGTGTCTTATGAATACAAGCCAGTCAAAGACGCTTTGTTTTTCCTGGTCTATCCAGACAGTGCAAATATGGGCAGGAGGAACCATGAATCAACCAACCCAACAATCAATGTCAGACACGTTTTACCACCTCAGCTGCAGTTTTAGCTTAGGTATTGAGAAACTGCTCTAATTTCTCGATAAGATCAAACATAACCGAATGAAGTAATTGTTTTAGAAATTATGAAACATTTTAAGAAAACAGGAAACGCACAGGTTAGTCAGACATGACTTCACATAAGACCAGAGTCTGTGGCTAATAATGTCCCACTAGCCATTGCATAGTTACACTGCACTGGTTTGCTGCGGTTTCTGGGGTTTAAATGTGATAATGTAGGCTGTCTATTGGTCTATATGAAGGGAATCCTTATTTTAATGAAGTTTAGGTTGGAAAAAAAATGTCCTTTAATCCAAGTTGTAGTCAGTTGCATAAAACAGGACATAATCAGCCCATGTGGTTGGATTATGAAGTACAGCACATTACACCAGCGAGGCCACCGGAACAATGATTTCTTTGAGTCACGCAGGATTCATGCTGCATGGAAACCTGAACACTAATTGTTTGAAGAGAAAATGATTTCCACAAAGTTTATTTCTGTGCCTTATATCTTGGAGGTAAAAACCACACCAGCGTAATTTTCTGCTCCAATGACGAACTTAAAGAAATTCCCTCTTTCTGTCTTTTCAGAATCTGACTTAATTGTGAGGGATAACTCAGAAACTGTGTGGTGAGGATATCAGCCAGGCTGTATGTAACGTGGTAGAGTCGGTGAGACAGTTAATCAGCGTTTTCAGTGGAAAAAACTGTCTCGCATGGACATTTAAGGACTTAACTGCACTAGTCACAGTCCATGACCAGGTCATGATTCAACAGTGGGAGCACTGTCCAAACCACTTTAACTTCCTTCAGGGAACATAATTTTGGGAAATAAGCATATTCACTTTCCAATAGAGAGCGATGAGATGATACCACGCTCATGTCTGTTGTCAAATAAGAAGCTACAGCCAGAAATTAGCTTAGCTTAGCATGAAGCACAGCACTGTTACGGGGTGACTGGCTCTGATGCTGAGATGGTTAGTTCAAGGGCCTCGGAAAATGAAGCCTTACCCGCTAACCGTGTGTGTGAGAGGTTCCCCTTTTTGATTTACTGAAGAGTACGAAGATTTGTCAGTTAACATTTATAGTGCTAATGTGCAGATTAATATTTAATGTAAAATCATTTACAGCCTCTAAAAACAGTGTGTGTGTGTGTGTGTGTGTGTGTGTGTGTGTGTGTGTGTGTGCGCGCTTGTATCAAACCTCATTGTTCCTCCTTGTGGTTTTGGTGAGATCCATTGTGGTCTGTGTGTGTGTATTGCTTTTGTGTGTACCTGTGAGAGTGTGTGTTGCGGTTGCCCTGGATACCCCATGTGGCACCGAAAAGACGGTATCTGTTCCTCTTCCGACTTCTGTGGTAGTGACGCCGCGCGAGCGCGTGTGTGTGTGTTTACGCACTTGTTTCTTGTGTGTGCATTTGCATGTGTGTGTCTGTGTGCTTGCAAGGGAGGAAGCAAGTTGGGCCTTAAGGAGGAAATGAGAGTCAGCTGGCAGGAAGTGCTACTGTGGGAGAAAAAAAATTTAAAGCAAATGTGTAACTGTCAGAATTTGAGCTAAAGGTTACTGTTAATAAGATTTGTGATTTACTTTATAGTGGACAGCTCAGAGATTTCAGTCCTGGTTGATTTGGCGACACATGTAATTATTGGTGGAAACAGCAAATGCAGTCCAATACTACAAGTCAAACGATTGTGGGTGCAGAAACACTAATTGTTGTCATTTTAATAAAGAAGTCAGGCAATAATTCGTCTTTTTCCATCATCATGGTGAATTTATGTTAAGCTGCACATGCAGCAGGACACAGTGAAAGGAGCTGGTTACTTTACTGAGAAGCATTTTTGATGAACAGTGTTCCCGTTGACCACCTCATACTCATGTTTCATCAGTTAAATGCTTTTAATGTGAAGCCGCAGCAGTCGGAAATGTTCAGTTTGCATTAGCAGTAACTTAATAGAGCATTTTTTTTCCAGGAATATTGCTATAGACACCCAGAACATAATGCAGTAAATATATAACTATTGCAATACTTTCATTATTGGGCCGTGACTGGGCATTAAATGCAGTAAATTATCCCAAATGTTACCAACACTCTCCGGGTGTTTACTCCTCCAGAAGCTCTGGCTCTCCATCCGACTCTCTCCTCCAGAGTGAACCTCCATTGGGTATCATGCGAGCTCTTGATTGGCTCCTATATTTGCTGTAATCGTAGGTCTCACGGACGTGTTTTGCTACAGAAAATTATCTTTTCTTTTGACTGGCAAAGAGCAGAGATGTAAAAACAAACAAAGAATGTGGAGGAGTGGCGAGAGACCGAGCAAAAACACCAGCACACTGTAGTTAGACTGTTTCCTGCTTTCTCTATTTTTTTCTGATCCCTCTAAAAATGAAAATAGCAATAGGAAACCGTTATTAAGCCACTCTCTTTTTCTTTCTCTTCCCCTTTCTTTCCTCCTCTCTCCCCCACCATCACCCCCTCCCGCTCTGCTTTCATTTCTCCTTTAACAATCGTCTTCCCTCATTTCACTTCTCAAAACGTCCAAACTGTGAGTAATGAATACTGTACAACAATGTAATGTAATGCGCTCATGTGCGTGCGCGCCCGGCGCTTCGTTCTGCACATGTGTGGCGGGGCAGTAAAAGTCTACGCTCCCTCCGCTGCCAAACCACTTACAGCTCATAACAGATGTAAAATACACAGAGTGGTGACACATGATAAAAGTACAGATGAAATCAAGAGTAACAATACAGCAAGAAGATGTTAAGAGTGTTTGTCTTGCTTTACTTAAACTTAATACGCACATTATTCAATAAAATTAGGAAAAGTTCAGTAAAACATGAATAAAGTATGTTATATTCATATTATGAGAGCTTAAGAAAAGCGTTGCATACATCATTTCAACTGATAAGTGCATACAGACCAAAACCCCCTTTAATATTCTGTCAGTTCACTCTCTCGCTTTGTGCTGTTTTCATTTTTCAGTTCAATCGTTCCTAATTTCCAACACATCCTCGTATCTAAACGACTGGAAAGGTCGATTGCCAATGACTCCCAGAGCGACACGTAAACAACCCTTCGCACAGCAACAAATAAGTATGGCATTTATGCAAAGTGTGACGTTATGTACATGACGAAATTTGAGTCCGTTACGTAACTTGGAATAATTCATCAATGACTTTTGTTTTCACGCGGTGCATCATCAGCATTCTCCTACTGACTGTCTTTTTGTTTGCCCCAGCCACCAGACCTCCTCCTTGACTTTGTCTCTCTTACACTACTTCACCTGACTGCCTCCTTTGCTCCCCTCATAGTTATGTTCATTAAGTGTCACCGCCTAACAATAAATGCAAATATACGGCTATTTCTCTGGTGAGGACAGGTTGGCAACTTCCAGCTTGTATTAGTGTCTGTTGAGCTGGGATTGGCTGGTTTATATATGGGGCAAAGTGAGTGTGTCTAGCTTCCGTACCCATCAATAACATTGATTGATGAGTTGATATTGTGATTTCAATGGTTGGTTCAAGCCTACGTTAAGCCGACGTTGTATTGTGTTTAACAAGAAGAACACATGATTGGATCTGACCTGGCACAATGTGATCTAAAAGGATTTCATTTCATCTGGACTTGAAGACAGATCCTTTGTAAAGACAGTTGATACACACCCGCTGACATATAGGACGACATGACAGCTCCCCAAAAAATGAAGCCAAAACCTCTCAATCACCATAAATCACAACCCCTTCCTGTTAGCAGATGGGACTAAAAACTTGATGTTGATGTCAAATAGTGTTCCAAAAGAACATTTCGGTCATTTTAGGTTGTTTGTGCCTCATGCAATTACAACAAAAAAAAGAAAGCTTCAAGCCTCTTGTTGACCCTCTGAATGAACCCCTTACTGTGTAACAAATACAGAGCGAGGGGTGCCACACACATGGCACGACACAGCCTGACCTTCTACATATCTGTCTTCAGCTTTTAATGAGCCCTGTTTTCAGCTATGTGACAATGTATTTTATAAGATAATCCAAAGTCTTTTACTCTTAGGAGAGTGGATAATGTTCTCAACTCATTAAGAAATACTAAATCCTTCAATGTATCTTGGAAATGCAAGAGCAGCAGCCACCACAAACCTTCTGTTTCTTGACATTTGTATATTTGGTTTACACATAATACGTATAATTGGCGTCGCATTATTTCTGACATTCATTTGCCGACCATAAAACACCACGGAGATGCAGTTCTAGCCGTTCTAGCTCTGTTTCCGAGCAGCAGGCCGCCTGTGACTCCTGCCCCACATTAGTGCACTCTGCCAGGGGAGAGAAGCCAGGAAAGGAGGGGGCTTGGCACGGGGCCTGGGCTTCACCACCACCCAGATACAGCGCACACACACACACACACACGTACACACACACACACACACACGTCAATGCATGGGAGAGCTCTTGGCGAGACTTGAAAAGCCTTCATTGACGTCTTGGCTGCTGTGTACAGTTCGCCTCCTCGTCTGTCTGCACACACACACATGCGCAAAGCACACACACGTATGTACACACTCTTGTCTGCAAGTCTGTGGGTGATCAGTGCCATTTATTAGACTGTGGGGAAAAAGACTGGATTGAATGAAAGAGCTCTCACACACACGCACGCACACACACACACACAAACACACACACACACACACACACACACAGCCCTCCCCTTCATCCGTCCACCCCCACACTAAGTTAATTGCTTCCTCTCCTCCATCTCTCTTTCTTCTGTTCTCTCACTATCAAACTCTTCTGTCTCAAGTTCATTTAAATCAGCTTAAATCAGCCTTTTTTCAAATAGGACTTCTGCACATGCTTATTGTTCTTTAATATGCTGTTAATACACGTATGTAAAGTTAAAGATGAGATGTTTTCTGGGCCAAAACAAAACTGATGAACGATCCTAAACTTAAAGCTCATATGTAGCTTTTTGCTGAACAAAGCCATGAGGTGTTGTCAAAACCCTCCACTGATGGAATGTAACTCACTACATTTACTCAAGTACAATTCTCAGGTACTTTTACTTTACTTGAGTATTTTACAGTTTCTGCTACTTTATACTCCCACTCCACTACATTTTGAAGGCAAACATCGTGCTTTTTACTCCACTTCATTTATTTGATTATTTTACTTTTCACTGAGCAGGAAGGTAATCTGAAAAGTAATCAGTAACTAAAGCTGTCAGACAAATGCAGTGGAGTTAAAAAGTACAATATTTACCTCTGACATGTAGTGGAGTAGAAGTATAAAGTTCCATTAAATGGAAATATTCAAGTAAAAAACCTTGAGTTTGTACTTATACACTACTCGAGTAAATGTACTGAGTTACTTTCCAGGTAAAAACACTGATAAATGATGACAATGTGGTGAAGAAAGTGTTTTGTAATCATCTCAGTTACACAAAGAGCTTGTTGTTTGAGTTGTCTGTTCGCTGTTTCCACTGATGGAATGATAAAATAGAAAATGTAGACTTGTAGTTCAAAGAAAATAAAAAAAACTTTATCTTTCTCTCTCAGATTCCAGACAGATGCAGTCGTCTCCATCTTGGTCTTACGACCAGTCATACCCCTACCTGGGCCAGATCACCACGCCCACTGTCCACACAGCCAATCCGCTTTCTCCTGGTCGATCCACGCTCAGTGACTTGTCTTCACGACTTACAGGTAACACACACACACACACACACACCTCTGTACACACATAGAAACCTGACAGTAAAATAAGTATGCTGTAACCTTTGCCCTCTGCCCTCTCTCAGGTCCTGACCTCGCGGCCTTTGGTGACCCCAGGATGACCTTAGAGCGACCTTTCACCTCGCTCCCCTCCTTGCCTGACTCACGGTTCTCCGACCCTCGGGTCCACTACCCTCCCACAGCGGCCGCCTTCACCTACACTCCCTCTCACAACCCTGTCTCCAATGGCGCCCTTGGTATTACCATGGCAACAGCCATGGCAACCACTCCTGCTGGGAGGTACCACACCTACTTGCCTCCTCCCTATCCGGCCAACACCCCCCATCAGGCCCAGAACGGGCCCTTCCAGTCCACCTCCTCGCCGTACCACCTGTACTACTCCACCGCCGCCGGCTCGTACCAGTTCTCCATGATGGCAGGAGGCGGAGGCAGCAGCGACTCGCGCTCACCGCCGAGGATCTTGCCGCCGTGCACCAACGCCTCCACAGGCTCCTCCCTCCTGCACCCATCTCTGCCCAATCAGAATGAAGGAGTGGGTGTGGAGGTGGAGTCTAGCCACAGTAGCTCCCCGACAAACATGGCAGCCGCTGAAGCCGTGTGGAGACCTTACTGAGCCGGCCACGGTGGTGGAGGACACTTTAAACGGCGCGGAGTGGGTACGTTCATTAACGGCGACAGCCTGGTCACGTGATGGCGGACAATCCGAAACAGGATGAAATGATCTCAGTTAAATGACAAAGAAAGTGTGATGTGATTCTACTTTTGTCACAAGCCTCCTCCCAGTTTTATTCGTCCATCACTTGACCAGGAGCCGGACGAGCACGCCCACTTTAAAACCATCTACTGACAAACAATGTTGGCCATTGAAAAACAAGAATGACTGACAGGTGCATTAGCCAACAGATAGCAGAGAGTGGACCTCCCAGTCTCACTCTCAGGACTCCAGAGAAGAGCGAAGGACGAGCCGAGAGAAGCGGGCTAACATTTTGGTTTTACACTGACGGAGTGCATGCAGCAGCACTGGACTGACCCGAAATCAGCTTCCTTTGTAAAATAACAAGACTTCTTCCTCATAAATGTTGTTGGTGTTGTGAAAAGATTTGCTCATGCCAAATATTGTGGATGGCCTGTTTGTTTTTACCTTCGTCTATCATTGTTACACTCCTCCATTGTCACATCGTCTCTTTTTTCTCCTCGGTCAGACATTTTTAGAGCCCATTATCTCTTGGAGAAGATAAAGAAACAAACCTTTTATGGCTCCCGAGACAAAATCGGACACACTTTGTTAGATTAGATTACCTTCCTTCAGCAGCTTCACTCCCAGATGCTTTAATCTGATTTTCCAATGTCTGACAGCATGGCGTTTTCTTAGATACTTTAATTTATTCATACAATACCATTTTCTGGTTGCATTTCAGGTGTGTGTGCGTGTGTATGTGTCACATTTACACATGATCCACTGTCAGTTTGTACTGTATTATAACCATGACTGTAAATGACACCTGCATTTGATCATGTTTTCATCACCCCCCCCTCTCTCTGTCTCACACACACACACACACACACACACAAAGAGCAGATTTATTTTGACATTGTTGATTGTGCACATTTGGTTTTGATTTATATAAATATTCTTGTGAAGAAAATACAACTCTTGTCCCGTCGTCTGATTCGTATCGAAGCCCATTTCCCGCCAAATGAAGAAAAAAATTCAAATGAAAACCAAGCTGCATGAAAAAAATATTAAAAGTGGTAATTATGAGATATAAAGTAAGATTATGAGATAGAATGTCAAAATTACAAGATAAAAATTCAGAATTATGACGTAAAGAGTCATGTTTATGAGATAAAATGTCGTAATTATGAGATAAAAGCCAACATTTTGATAAAAAAAATCAAAATTATGAGATAAAAAGTCATAACTATGAGATAATAAGTCATAACTATGAGATAATAAATCACAAGTATGAGATAAAATGTCAGAATTATGAGCTAAAAGGCAACATTTGGATAAGAAATCCAAATTATTACACTTAAAACCAAAATTAGGAGTTAAAAGGTGTAAAGGTAAAAAGGAGGTGAAGGTAAATGTATTGTCATGTTTTAAATCACAAGGCTTGTGAGAAAACGAAACAATGTTTGAGGCCTTTCAGTTCTCTTAATTTAAAAATCTGTGCTGCATGCTGACACCTGTATCTATGCCAAACCACACACACGTCGACATTTCATCCATTGCTATTCCTGAACATGGAGGAATTTCTACAGGCAAACAGACAAGCCCTAGCTTGCCTTCTCTGCCAGTTTACACACACACACACACACACACACACAGGGGTTGCTAAATAAAGGTGAAGTGATTGCAGCCAGACAGTGAGTACACAGTATAAAAAGCTGAACTACTGCAGGCAAAGGTTGGGAGAAAGAGCTCACAGTGATCTAAAACGTGTCAAATAACTGACGTGAATGTGCGTGAACAGACCTTAAAATCCTCTGTGGGTGCTGCAGCCTCGCGCTCAGCACCAAAAACTCAGGTGAGCACTGACTTCATCTGTTCTGGCAGCCATGTCAGCACATCCAGGCACGACTGGGAAAGGCCCAGGGTGTATTTTCTCGACCGTGCAACATGAGGAAGTCCGAGCAAAGGGCGTCAGCGCACTCAAAGCGAACTATTACACGATCAACTATTCTCGTACAAATATCAATAGCAGCGCACAACCTTTGTAAAAGATCAAACTACTTCCCCCTTCTCAGCTCGCTAATCACTGCGAGAAGCGTGTGAATGTTGCTGATTTGAGGAGGTTAAGGGTTCAGTAGGCCTCAACGGGAGCATCGGAAACCGCTTTCTATCACATTTTCTGACATCACGACTGGGGGCTCTGCATTCGACAAGTATTTTTTGCCACTTTCCACATGTACAACTGACAACGGCACCATGAACGTCGCTGAAAAGAGACTAACCATGAGCTAGCTTATATCAAGCATACTCAGACCCCTCATCCCCAGATACCGTTCAACAATCCCACAAAATCATTCGACGCATTGGCAACAAAAGCAGCTTTTGGGGAGTGATTAAGGTTTCTCACTCGAATAAGGCAGAGGTGGATGTTTTGAATGGAGGCTGATCACATCGCAGAGGTCGTGCTGAGATGAGCTCGATAAGGATCAATTTGTTTACAAGAATTGGAAACGATGGAGGCGGCTCATTGAGGCCTCGCGTCACAGAGGGGATGAACAGGACCAATTAAGTCCTATATTTGTTTCACGCTAACACAACAAGGGATGGAGATGTCTGTTAAATTGTACTTTTATATAACACAGAACTTACAGACTTCAGCAGTATTTTGCATTTTTTCCCATTCATCATAAATAACATGCACTGTTTGTTACTGTTGACCGTTTTCAAGTCATACTGGAGTGTTTTAGCTTGAAACATGCACTTCCAGCGGTTGTTTCCTCTTTACTCTTGTACATCATACATTTTAATAGTTAATCCACTCTGAAGAAAACCTTTAAAATGAACAATACATGCGGAACATTTTCTTTTTTTTTTCAGAGACTCAAGTTGGACATAAGAGAATAGTTTGAAATGATTGAGCGAGATCATCTTGCAGGACAGCTGGCTTTAACAGGACATTTATCTTTGGTGAACAGCGACATCTAGTGGTCTAATCACACTACGACACCCCAATGTTCAGGATGGTCCTGAGGAAAAGAGTTCAGTTTTTCTTCAGGGCTGAACTCTTTGTGTGTTTCCAGTGGGTCCATAGTAAAATACTGTCAAGAAAACCAGCGAATGATGCATATACATGGCTTGTGGGGTTTAATTTATGTCCCTTTGTGGGTTGAGGACATATTATTTCAGCAGCCCTGCAAAAATCACAATTTTTGATGCTTAAGGCTCCAGTTTTCAGTTTTCTCTTTTTGAGCCTCCCAACAGATACCAGAATTGATTTCCTACCAGCAGCCATCACATGGCGCTTGGCTGAGCTTCAGATGTGATTGATGACCCCCCGTAATGACAAACGAGGGAGAAATTAACAGGGAGTCAACATTTACATAATGTCCTATTAATCACTGTGACAGAGGGACAGAGGTGGTGATGGCAGGGGAAAATCCATGAGGGACAACAGATTTATTTATTTATCTAGTTGAGATGCACTGCAAGTCCAAAGGCTGTGTGTGTGTGTGTGTGTGTGTGTGTGTGTGTGTGCAGTTGTGTAGAATCAGGGTGTCACTTAAAGCTGCAGTCTGGAGTTTTGAGAAAAAAGTGGAGTGAGCCAGAAGAGACTCAGAGGAGCCTGCCGTAACCATGGTAACAGAGGAAGCCAGATAACGAAGGTGTCAAAAACAACAACAACAAAATAAGCCCTGATTGTTCTATTTCTGATCAATACAACTACATAACAATGACAAGTGCCTCATGCAGATCACTGTAGATATCCCGAGTAACAAACAATATTCCTCACATCGCTGTAGCGTAGTTACCAGCTAATCATTACCTGGTGCAACAATTTTGCCAGAGTAACTTTATTTCTCTAAACCAATTCAACCACTTCGGAGTGTACAGGACACAAACTAACTTTATTATAACTGCCTGGTCACTTGAATGACACTTTTGCTAACCAGTGGCCATAAACACAAAGCTAAACGCCAGAGTTAGCATACAAGCTAACAAGCCAGATTTACCAACAAGCTACGTAGCTCGACTACAACCTCATAAGGAGATAATGTGCTATTGCAAGTATTAGTGTAACCACTGCCACCATAGCCTTGTGGTTAAAACCTAGAATGAAACATATATAAAGCAGGGGTTCTTACCTGTCCCGCAAAGGTGGCCAACTCTGCGTAGCTCTTGAGTCCTTACAAATCCCACCGCTCCCTCCACCTCTGAAATGATGCTGGTTTTCTCTCTCTGGCTCGGTCCAATTCTTTGTTTTTACACTGCTTTTCTTTGTCAGTCTTCTTATTTCTTCTCTTTGACGTGGGCAATGGTGGGGCATTCTTCGGCTCTGTTGTTGTTCTCTGTTCTCCTCCATTGTTCGCAGTTTGAGTTTGAGCTTGAACGTATCTGACCAGGTGAGAGCAGGCACTGCGCCTGCGCAGAGGAGGGACACTGGGGCTGCCAGCAGCATGCACAAGAATGATTGACACTTATCCGACACTTCCCTTGGCTCTGATTGGTTGTGTTGATCCAGGAGCAGTGGATTCTTGCACATCAAATTATGAGTCAGATCATAATGCCAACTTTAGCAAATATAACAAAAAAAAAAAAAAATAGCTACAGACTACAACTTTAAATTAGCTACTGAGCACATGGACAATAAGAGGACACACTAAAATCTGGTGTTTCTTACAAGGAAAGAGACACATTACAGATCTTCAAGTGCAACACAAAACTCAAGCTTCTACAATGAAACTCCGAGACCATAGTTTTCTTATAAGTTCATATAAACATTTGATGAACACAATAACCGGCTATATCATATTCGGTCTTGGAGGCACAATGTAAAAAGTATGTTCATGCTAATTTAACACACACATCATTAGAACATAACAGGACACAACCACAACACTCAGAACACATAAAGTAATAAAACGAAATATATCTGAACAATAACAGTCTCATGAGTATTTGATATTGCACTCCCATGAGTCATTGCGCCACCTAGCGCTCACTGTCCGTAACTAGTAGCCTACTCTTCCTGCCACTACAGTATTTATGTTTGAATGTTGTTTTGTTTGTATTGATTTTCTAAATATAGATTAATCAATTTATTGTAGATAATTAAAAAAAATACAGATCTTAATTAGGATAAGCTTATCATTATATGTTTTAACGCTAGGAACGTGATATGTTTAATGTCAGTTGTAAAAAGCCATGAACATTTGTATGGTAACGACGGTAAATGTATTACAGTAAACCAGACATGATATTTATTTTCCAAATTAAAGAAACAGGTGATTGCTTGACATGAAGTGACATGACACAGGGTGAAAACTGCTTTCTTAGAAATAGATTTCCCTTTTAATTCCACGAGTTTGATCACGGTCGCTCATTTTTCCCAGGCTACAAACGCAACACGAGCGAGGCTCTTTACGTCAGCACGCTACGCGCCAAATTCGTAAAGTGCGGAAGGCGCAACAGCAAAATAGCAGCGTACCGTTTATCGTTGAATTTAGCTACTTTTGATCAAATATACATCTACAGTATGTCTCAACAGGCAGGCTATTCGCCCAGCTTCAAGCGACCGGCTGAAATTATGCGAATGAGGAGGAAAAGAGCCCGAAGCGAAGCCGGTGTCTTCTCCAGCCCGAGCGGTCAGAGCTCCACTGCCAGTCCGGGACAAAGCGACTCATCTCCGGCAAGCGTGCGGCCCTTCTCTCCCGGGCCGCTTTTCAACAGCCAGAATCGCTCCGGAGGTGGAATAAAACGCAGGAACCCGTTCGCAAATATCGAGAACACTTTCAGCCCTAAAAAGAAACTACTCATTTATAACGACGAGGGAAATGCTGAAGCTGCGGACAGTTTGAAGATGTGCAGATCGACGGAAAAGGAGGGAGATGACATGTCAACAAAGACGGGTTTACCTTTCAGTGCGAGGCTGAACGAGGTAGAAAAACAGGAACACCAACACATGTCCAGCAAGGTTAGTAAAAATACCTTCACATTGAAGTACAGCTAAGTGTGTTTTGGCTACACAATGCAGAACCCTCTTTAAAAAAATCGAATTTTTAAAACCAACCAACGCGGCATGTCAGTGCCCCTGTTGATTGAACTAGTCTTAAAAACTTTTTTTTATTCAAACGATCACCTATTTATGTATTATTTGTTAGCCAAATTCAATCTAAAAACTGTCTAAAGCTCATATGGCAACATTAAGTTACACCTGTTGCTTTTTATTGATTTAAAGAGTAGGTGTTTATTACATTTCTATATTTCTGATAGGAGATTTGAATGGAAATGAATTTCTTTTAAGGCTGTCATAGATGCGTTTAATATGGTTAATATGCTGAAATGCATAAAGTAAAATACATGAGGACCAGAAAATGGTCCCATTCCTGTAGTTGACTCCTAGTTATGTATGAAAAGGAATACAGTGAATTCAGTTTTGTGGCATAATGTTTAATATTTTCCATTTTCACATCACCTGTTGCAGAAATGTCTCACTTTCTCTGAAGACGACTCTCTGTTTGAAGAAGAGGAGGACGATGTGAAAAGTCCACTGCTGAAGGTTGGATTTCTTCATTAATTTTTTGCACTTTGGTTTGTCATATCCAGAAAAAATGTCTGTTTCCTCTCAGTTGTTTAAAAGTTCAAACTATCTCCCCTCGTCTCTCTTCCCAGAGTCCCCAGGCCATTGCTCCGGCCTCCATAGCTCCTCCCGTCTGCACAGCGTACCCAGCGGACTGGAGCCTTAAGACTCGCGTCCTCTTCACCTCCCCGCTCTCCCTGTCGTGGGCAGAGCACCCTAAAGCCCAGGAGGAAGCTCTGGGCCTCAGCCAGCACTGCAGAGCTCAGTTTAGCACCCTCCCACACAGTCTACAGGTACAGTAAAGTGTTTTCTATTGTCAGTGTCATGTTTAGAGAGCGTTCTACAAAAGACACTAACCTGAATGTTCTCCTGCAGGATCCCAAGTCCTGCTCGGAGCTTCGTTGTGCCTTCCAGCAGAGTCTGGCGTACTGGCAGCACCCGTCCCTGCCCTGGATCTCTCTGTTCCCCAGGATCAACGCTGAGAGGAGCTTTACTGGGAAGAGTAGCCCGTGGGCACAAGATACAGCTCTACAGCAGAGCCTCATGAGGGAATGGTGAGGCTGGAGATCTGTTATTTACTTAAATGGTGACTTTATTGCAATACAGGTAGATCACAGCATTTTCTCTCCGACTGTCTTCTTCAGGTCGGTAAGTCTGTCGTCTCTCTACAGTCTACTGAAGGCCAGACTGTGTCCTTACTTCTATCTCTGCTCTTATCAGGTAGGTGTATATAATTTGTAGGTTTCTGTGTTTTATTGAATTAAATTAGGGTCTAATGACATTTACGATGTGGTTTGACTGAATCTATTCATATATTCTGTTCCATCAGTTTACAGTGTTGTTCAGGGCAACAGGTCTCGGAGGATCCAGCAGCATCTCAGCATTAATCTCTCCAACAACCAGGGGTCTCAGAGAGGCCATGAAGGCAGAAGGTGAGTCTCAGCAGAAACCAATTCTTTCCATTTCAACAATATTTACAGCAAGTAGTCAACAAAGTGAGACCTTTTCAAATCCTGCACACTTTGCAGACCTGCCAACCTGTACGCATTTTGCGTAGCAAGTACGCAATTTGACATCTAAATACGCTGGTACGAGTCGCCCCTCTAAACTACGCAAAAAGCTGCAGACATGTGAGTTCTGTGGCAAATGTGCACGTGCGGTACTCATGTCTGACAACATGATGCAGCAGCGTGGTGAAGCAGTGTCTGCCAATCATTGTAGAAAAGCGGAGAATAACGAGTCTACCGAACCTATAGCGTAACATCCCCGCCCCCCTCCCTGCCTCCTCCTGCCCTCTGCCTCCCTTTCCGTCCTCCGTTCCCCACTCGCTGCAGTTGGTGCTTAAAAAGGTAAACTGTGTGTGTGTGTGTGTGTGTGTGTGTGTGTGTGTGTGTGTCAGCGGACCTGCCAGCTTTTGGTAAATGTGAACCGTTACACGTAACGTTACTTTCACTGTGGAAACATTCGAGCCGAAGTCTAAGTGAAAAAAAAAAAGAAAAAAAAAACAATTTGCGAGGTGTCTTTTCTTATATACCGTATTGTCCCGGATATAGGACGAGGTTTTTTTTGATGAAAATTATGTGAAAAAGTCGGGTCGTCTAATAATCGGGGTCTAACCGTTGACACATGCTAATAGTTGTCTGGGTCGCTACAGGACCGCAACAGCAGAGGGCGCCAGCTTATTGTATAGACGTCACTGACACTGTGGCTGGGGTTATCTGTCAATCACAGCGGAGAAGAAGTGACAGGAGACGAAAATGGAGGGCGGTGAGGGCAAAGTGGATCAAAAGTGTGGCAAGTTAACAGACATCTGAGGCGGAGCTATGATGCTAATTTTAAGATAATGGTGATCAATGCAGTGGAGGCGCCAAACAACTGTCAGCCAGCCAAGAAATATGGAGTTACGGAGTGTAACGTCCGAATATGGCGCTTCCAAGAGACTGACTGGAGGGTATGTGAGTTGTTTACTGAGAAACAAATTTTGGTTATCAGAGTCTTTTTCTGAAGATTAGTCTTGGAAAGAGTGGTCGTCTTATAATCAGGGTCGTCCTATATTCGGGTTAATACGGTATTAGTCTAATCTATCATGTTCCCCTAATGACCCCAATGCATAGAAAAAGAGAAATAAGAGGCAGCGGTGTGTGTGTGTGTGTGTGTGTGTGTGTGTGTGTGTGTGTGTGTGTGTGTGTGTGTGTGTGTGTGTGTGTGTGTGTGTGTGTATTTTAGCCTTTATATATATCCATTGCAGATAGAGTAGGCCTGTATATAAGGAGGAATGTGATTATTTATACAGTTTAAACATGTAGCCAACAAATCTTTTACAGCAAGTTTTGCAACCACTGCCATGGCAGATGAAGGAAACGAAGACAGGGAGGGACAGGGCAGCAGACCTGCCAAAAAGAAGAGGGTCCATGTCCCCCAGAAGTTTTTGAATAAATATCAAGAACAGTGGCCATGCTTGCGACCTGCGTCTATATTTTCTTTATTAAAACTACTGTAATCAAAAATATAGGTTTTATTGTTTTTTTTATAACCGATTTCCAGCCAGTGAATGGGGAAATTACTGCGTGCAAAGCAATGGAGTTGCAAAAGTCTGTGAAAAAAAGCAGCACAACACAAGTGGTACTCAAAATATTTTGACAAGGTTGGCAGGTCTGATTTTGTCATGTCATACATCCCCAAAATGCAGGATTCAAGTGCATGATGACGATTTTTATTCCTCCTCCATCTATCAGATCTTTGTTAATTCAAAACCCATCTGGTTCATAAGAAGTTTGACCACTGCATTGCAGCTCTTCCATCATCTTGTGTACCTTCTGCAGGCATAGAGTTCAGTCTCCCTCTAGTGGAGGAGAGGAGGAAGAGCAGGGAGCAGCAGAACCCGTCAGTGGACCAGGGAGAGGAGGAGGAGCAGAAGGAGAAGGCACAGGAGTAAGTGTTTCTTCACTTAATCTACACTTGTGATTGTAATAATTTGCGAGTGTTCACTTTTTCGTGCCCTGAAATCACATGACACACATTGTACTTGTACTTTGATCACACTTCAGAATAATCAAAAACAGTAGCATTTCCTGGTCATTTCAGAGAGTAAAACACATGAACAGAAAAGGGGCAACAATTCTGCTTCTAACTATTATTGCAGGTGTTGTGAGCTGAAGGAGGATGATGAGGACTGTCAGGCAGGTGATGAAGGAGAAGATGAAGATGGTGACTTCTCCTGGCTGAAGGAGATGGGCATCCAGGACAAAATCAAGAAGCCAGACAGCATCAGCATCCAACTGTATCCTCTTTGATACTATCAGCTGCATGTCAGATAGATATCCAAGTTTAAAATGATAACAACCAGTTAAAGCTCTTTGACCCACCGCTGCAGTCGTAAGGAGGGCCACACCGTTGCTCTGGACCACAAGCCGGAGTCTGTGTTGTGTGTGGAGGGATCACACACCTTCACCCTCATCAATTTCCTCATCAACTGTAAGAGTCTGGTGGCTTCAGCCGGCTCTCAGGCCGGGCTACCTCCAACACTGCTGGCTCCCGTCGCCTTCAGAGGAGCTACGATGCACACGCTGAAGGTACAAACACACAGAAAGTAAAGATATAATGTTAAAAATATTACTTTGGTAAAAGAACGTCACCCATAAAAATGGTACTCGAGTAAAAGTCTAAAAGCATCTGATAATAAATTAAAGTAAATTATCCACATATTTGGCTCTGATACAGCATGTAATCTGCAAAGTGACTAGTAACTAAAGTAATCAAATAAAATGTTATTGAGTAAAAAGTCCAATGTTTGTCTCCAAAATGTAGTGGAGTGACAGTATAAAGTACCAGCTACATTCCAGCTCTGCACACACACTATACACATGCTGTTTCTGTGTGTACATGTCTATATATGAGTGAGTGTGTGTGTGTTTTTCCAGGCCCGCAGTGTGAACGTGAAGAGTCAGATTGGGTCTACGTACCAGAACATCAGCAGTCTGGAGATCACAGGTACGGCTGCAGCGTCTCACCTCACGTCTCATATTTCAGACCCAGTTCTGTTTCTTTTCTATCATTGATGTATAAAACAACTGGAGGAAGTTGCTGATGCAATTATTCATTTGTCGCTCCTTCCTTCAGGACCAATCCTCCCCTCCTCCCTCCACACCGTCACAACCCTCCTCCGACCCGCTCAGAAAGGAAACTTCTCCGCTACTCTTTACACACACGCACCCACCGCCGTCATGAACACACACACCACCAAGGAACAGGTGAGAAAGTCATATACCTTCTTTAAAAAAAATAATCATGAATAATATGATAGCACAGTCACTTCAGCTCTGTGTGTGCTTTCAGGTTACTGATGGCTCAGTGGATCTATCTGGTTGCGGTCTCCATCCTGCTTCCATCCAGCAGCTGCAGCAGCCCTCCAACCTGGGCAAGACTGCGCTGACTCACATCAACATGAACAACTACAGCTACACCTGGAGGAGCTGATGGTGTCATTGATCGGTTTAATTTAACACAAGATGATCCTGACAGACTGAATTCATTTTAAAGACTCAGAGGAGTTTTCTGGTTTAACTACCTGTCTTAAGATACTTTTACAAGCAGATTTTATTGCTTTGCACTCTTTTAATCTCTTCTTTAAAGCTGTGGTAATGAGAGCATTGTTTCTACATGAGTTTTTTAATGTAGATAAATGCAGTGTTTACTCTCTTGTTTGAAAATGTGTATTAATTGCTTCTAATTTGTTGTATTTTGGAGGAATAGCTTTTATTAAATGAAACTTCTGAGGCAGCATCACATTTTGAGGTTATATTCCATGAAGAAGAATGCTGGGGAAATAAATATGTTCTCTGTGGAATTTATGCGATGACATTTTATTTTTATTGTTACTTTCTATGAATATTTTGTCATGAAATTGTTGATGAGACAGTTTTAGACGTTTATTAGATCAGGGCTGCTCAATTAATCAGAACAATAATGACATTGCTAAGTGATTACACACACAATGAAAACACTGAGCAAATATTTTTAATCACAGTGACAACAATGTAGATAACATACATACAGTAGCAGCTCCCTCTGCTGTAAAAAGCTTACAGCACCTGGTATTCCCAGGCGGTCTCCCATCCAAGTACTAACCAGGCCCGACCCTGCTTAGCTTCCGAGATCGGACGAGATCGGGCGTGTTCAGAGTGGTATGGCCGTAAGCCGAGGTGCAGGAGACAAACACACTATTTAAACCCGTTCAACAGTTATGTCTCCAAGAAGACACTGGTCGACACTGAAATTAAAAGCTTACAGCACCTGGTATTCCCAGGCGGTCTCCCATCCAAGTACTAACCAGGCCCGACCCTGCTTAGCTTCCGAGATCGGACGAGATCGGGCGTGTTCAGAGTGGTATGGCCGTAAGCCGAGGTGCAGGAGACAAACACACTATTTAAACCCGTTCAACAGTTATGTCTCCAAGAAGACACTGGTCGACACTGGAAGAAATTAAAAGCTTACAGCACCTGGTATTCCCAGGCGGTCTCCCATCCAAGTACTAACCAGGCCCGACCCTGCTTAGCTTCCGAGATCGGACGAGATCGGGCGTGTTCAGAGTGGTATGGCCGTAAGCCGAGGTGCAGGAGACAAACACACTATTTAAACCCGTTCAACAGTTATGTCTCCAAGAAGACACTGGTCGACACTGGAAGAAATTAAAAAGCTTACAGCACCTGGTATTCCCAGGCGGTCTCCCATCCAAGTACTAACCAGGCCCGACCCTGCTTAGCTTCCGAGATCGGACGAGATCGGGCGTGTTCAGAGTGGTATGGCCGTAAGCCGAGGTGCAGGAGACAAACACACTATTTAAACCCGTTCAACAGTTATGTCTCCAAGAAGACACTGGTCGACACTGGAAGAAATTAAAAAGCTTACAGCACCTGGTATTCCCAGGCGGTCTCCCATCCAAGTACTAACCAGGCCCGACCCTGCTTAGCTTCCGAGATCGGACGAGATCGGGCGTGTTCAGAGTGGTATGGCCGTAAGCCGAGGTGCAGGAGACAAACACACTATTTAAACCCGTTCAACAGTTATGTCTCCAAGAAGACACTGGTCGACATTAAAAAGCTTACAGCACCTGGTATTCCCAGGCGGTCTCCCATCCAAGTACTAACCAGGCCCGACCCTGCTTAGCTTCCGAGATCGGACGAGATCGGGCGTGTTCAGAGTGGTATGGCCGTAAGCCGAGGTGCAGGAGACAAACACACTATTTAAACCCGTTCAACAGTTATGTCTCCAAGAAGACACTGGTCGACACTGGAAGAAATTAAAAAGCTTACAGCACCTGGTATTCCCAGGCGGTCTCCCATCCAAGTACTAACCAGGCCCGACCCTGCTTAGCTTCCGAGATCGGACGAGATCGGGCGTGTTCAGAGTGGTATGGCCGTAAGCCGAGGTGCAGGAGACAAACACACTATTTAAACCCGTTCAACAGTTATGTCTCCAAGAAGACACTGGTCGACATTAAAAAGCTTACAGCACCTGGTATTCCCAGGCGGTCTCCCATCCAAGTACTAACCAGGCCCGACCCTGCTTAGCTTCCGAGATCGGACGAGATCGGGCGTGTTCAGAGTGGTATGGCCGTAAGCCGAGGTGCAGGAGACAAACACACTATTTAAACCCGTTCAACAGTTATGTCTCCAAGAAGACACTGGTCGACACTGGAAGAAATTAAAAAGCTTACAGCACCTGGTATTCCCAGGCGGTCTCCCATCCAAGTACTAACCAGGCCCGACCCTGCTTAGCTTCCGAGATCGGACGAGATCGGGCGTGTTCTTTTTTTTTTTTATCTTTTTATTTTTCAATCCACAAATTTACATCAGCAGGAATTCATGTAACCTCCTGGGGGGCAGCACAACAAAACACCCTTTTACAATCATACCAAACATAAATTGCTGCGTTCCCCGCCCAGGGCACGCTTTCCATGACTTCCTGGGGGCGATACAGGGCACATAAGTATATAACTATTTCGGGGGGTGCAGGTGCTATTTCGCCCTCCTGCGTTTTTCACCAGTTAAACAAAATCTCTCCCCCCTGCCCTTCATAGATCAATTTGTTCCCAGTCACAAAGAAGTGTTTCGCCCTCTCCTCTCCATATTTGGACATCAGAGTAACGTCTCTCTTCATCAGTGATTTAAACAAGACTTTAATCTTCACTTTCCGTCCTTCGAAATGTGCGTAGTTCCTCCTGTGCACGACTGCAAGTCTGGCGTGGCTCAAGACGAAGTTCATTAGGTGGAAATTTACTCCTTTTCTTTTTTCACACGTACCGAACAGGAACAGTGTTCTCCATCCTTCCTCCAAATCCAAGTCCCCCGTCCAGTTCCCTTTCAACAGTGCTTTTAAGAACTCAAAGAACTCAATCAGGCCTTCACAGTCCAGGAAGTAATGCAAAAAACTCTCATGACCACTTTGGCAGACCTCACACATCGCATTTACATCATTATTGATCTTATTTAGCACCACATTTGTGTAGATCCTATTGTGTCTGATCATAAAATCATTATTTTCGCACTCTATACTGTTATAGCGTATCCCTATATTGGACCATATTTTTTTCACATCCATTCCCGGAAACACTCTGCCCCACACTTTCTCAGCTGCTGGTTCTTTCCTCACATCCATTATCAGACATCTATACACTGTCTTCACGCTCATCCGTTCCACTGTAATTTTCTTCCCATTCTCTATCACGTGCAGCTCAGGCATACTTGTCTCTCCTTTCGTCACACATTCGCTTTGGATGATTTTAGTCCACTCCGGGGGTATACTTATTTTGATCTTTTCATATATTTTATTTACTTTCTCTCTGTTCTCCATTCCTGCTAACTCGCATACCTGGTCATATATGCAGTTGCTTCGTAAGAAGCCTGGGATCACCTCGTACATGATGTCCTTTATTTGTCTTATTCCTCCTGCCATAAATTGGGGCTCATATAACGTTTTACCATTATGTTTGATTTTTTCGTTTAGAAACAGGGGCAGATTAGCGAGCGGTTGTATTGTGTTACATTCATATTGGAGCTTGGGTAGGAATCTCCTCCAGGCGTCCAGGACCTCTCTATAAAACTCTGGGATATTTGCAGTCATTGGCTGTTTTAGGCCCATATACAGCACATGTTGTCCCATGCCTCCCACCTCTCCGATATATTTCCCCATGAATTCCTTCCATCCATATCTGCAGCTTCCCTCCAAGTATTTTTTCACTGTTTTAATCCTCAGTGCCGCCTTTTTTATTTCTATATCCAGTAGATTCAGCCCCCCTTCCCACCTTTTGCCCACCAGTGTTCCCTGAGCAATCTTGACACCCTTCCCCTCCCATATGAAATCACATACAATTTTGTTAAGACCATTTTTAGCCCATAGTGGCATTTCCAGGACAGTTAGCACGTATATGCACACTGAGAGCAGTAGGCTATTCACTACGGCTACTTTCCCTTTTAGCTTGAGCTTCCTGGCCTTCCACCTCCCACATACAGCTTTTATTTTGTTAATAACTCCTGTCCATGTAGCCTCAGTTGCTTCTTTAGTTTTGACTCCTAGATTCACACCGAGTACCTTTATGTATCTTTCCTCCACCTTTAATCCCACCTCCACTCTCTCTATTTTGCCTATATACATTATTTCAGATTTTTTCTTGTTTATCTTCGCTCCAGATGCCCTCCCGTATATTGCTGCCAGTTCCAGCACTCTTTTCACGCTGTTCCCATCCCTCACTGTGATCGTGGTGTCATCCGCATATTGATTTATTAAGTATACATTGCCAGATGGCAATGTTATGCCCTTGATTCCCCTGTCTTTTTTAATTTGTAGGGCGAAGGGCTCTACCGAGATGGCATACAGCAGCGCTGACAGCGGGCACCCCTGCCTTATTGATCTCCCTAGTTTGAAACTGTCAGTGAGAACCCCGTTAACTTTAACACGGCTCCTGGCATCTTTGTACAGTGTCTTCACCCACCCCACCAGTCTCTCACCGAACCCAAATTTCCCCAGTGTTTTAAAAAGAAATTCGTGCTCCACTCTGTCAAACGCTTTGTTCCAATCTATCCCTAGCACTATTCCCCCTGCGTTATCCCTCTTCATGTATTCAATTATGTCCCTGACTGTCCCTAACGTGTCGGCTATGTCGCGCCCAGGGATGCTATAGCTCTGGGATGTATGGATTATCTCCCCTATTAACTTCTTTATCCTATTTGCTAACACCTTGGCCAAGATTTTGTAGTCGACATTCAACAAACTTATGGGCCTATAATTTTCCAGGTCTAGTCTACTACCTTTCCCCTTGAAGACTAGAGTGATCACGCCTTCTACCATGTTGCCCTGTGCTCTCCCTGTGTTTTCGATAGCCTTAAAAACCTCAACCAAAATTGCTGATGTTTCTTCTTTGTACACCTTATAAAGTTCAATCCCTATCCCATCACTCCCTGGGCTCTTCCCGCTGCTCAACCCCTCTATTGCCTCCATCACTTCCTTCCTATTTATGTCTCTATCACACCATTCTCTGTCCTCCTCACTCAGCTTCCTGTCCACACTATCAAGCACCTCCTGAGTACTGTCCTCCGCTGTTCCACCTCTCTTATACAACTCACCGTAAAACTCCTGTACCCTCTCCAATACGGCCACATAATCCTCTATTCTCTCTCCTTCCTTATTCTGGATTTCATGTATGTACGTTTTGCTTTGTTTGATTTTTTCCAGTCCCAGGAAGTACGCTGTGCACCTTTCTCCCTCTAGCACATATTTTGCCTTACTTCTCAGTATTGCTCCTCTACATGTCTCCGTCTCCAGTCTCTGCAGTTCCATCTTTGCCACAATATAATTCTCCATGCTATAGCCCTCCTCATCTTCCGCTTTGCTCAGCTCCACCCTCAGTCTTTCCTTCAGCTCTTTTTCTTTCCCCATCTTTTCCTTTCTTCTTTCCTTACTGTACTTAATACTGATTGTTTTGATCCCATTCTTGATTTCCTCCCATCTCTCCCCGATATTAGTGTCTGCCCTATTGTTATTTGTGTATTTCTTTATTTTCTCAATCTCGCATTCTAGTAACTCCTTGATCTGTTGCCTGTATTTATCCTCTTCCATGAGCGCTGCATTCAGGATCCACATCCCTCCCCCTGTCTCCTCTCCTCCTACCTTAATCCTAAATCTCACCCCATCATGATCACTCACTGTGTTTATTTCATGTCTTATTCTGTCTATGTATTTCATATTCTCTCCTTGTGTCAGCACCAAGTCAATTCTGCTTTGTTTTAGCACTCCCTCCCTCACCTGTCTCCTAGTAAATTCTCTCCTCCCTGGGTTCTCATATCTCCAGACGTCAACTAAGCATTGGTCCCTCATCATCTTCATCAACATTTCCCTCGACTTTTCCCATCTGAAGACTACCCCTTTCCCTATATCTAACCTGCTGCATCTGGTATTAAAGTCTCCTAATATGATGCATCTCCCTATCACTAGCCGTTTCAGTTCCTCTATCGTGCTTCTTTTGTCTGTCTCTATATTTGGAACATATATATTGATTAATCTAAACAGCACATTTCTGTGTTTGAACTCTATTGCTATTATTCTACCCGTCTTATCTCTATATACCTCGTTTACTTCATCCACACTGTGTTTTTTAATCATTATAGCCACTCCTCTTGCGTTCTTAGCCCCGTTATTGTAATAAATCTCCCCCCTCCACTCCTCCCTCACCTCTTTCACTTTGGCTTCGTCCCAATTTGTCTCCTGTATACACAGGATATCACTTCTATACATATGTAGGAGTGACTTAAGTTTGCCTCTGTCTCTTAGGCCGTTCACGTTGATCGAGGTTACCGTGGTCATGAGAGCTAAATAAAAAGAAGAAAGAACTAAAATTCCAACGCTCAGAGTAAACATCACATACCAGCCCGTGGTCCTTTACTCCTCTCTCCCCGTGTCTTATCTTCCTCTGCTTTCCTTTTTGCCGCCAGCCTCTGTTCTTCAGCTGTCTTCTTTTTGAATCTCTCCTCTCTCTTGTTTACTCCCGTTTCTTGTCTGCTCTGCTGCCTTTGCTCCTCGTCTCTTTCTCTGGCCGATTTCTCTTCTCTCCCTCCTTTCTCGGTTACTTTCCCGTGCGTCTCCTCTTCCTCCGCTTCCCCTCCCTGCACCATTCCTTCTCCATCGCCGTCCTTCTCTCCACTCCCGCTGCTGTCAGTTCTGTACCGGTACTCCAACTCTTTTTCTGCTCCCTCGCCGTTGCGTCCCGCGTCCTCTTCCTCAGCGCCTCCGTCCTCGCTCTCCTCCATCTGTTCGATCCTCTCCTCCTCGGCTGCCGCTGCGTCCCGCTCCACACACTCCCGTGCATAATGTCCCGTCTTCTGGCATCTGAAGCACCTAAAATCAGGGCATTCTCTGAAGATGTGTCCCGGCTTGATGCAGAGCCGGCACACCCGCACCTGTCGGTCATGTATGACTCGAAAGTATTCCGCTCCTCTCAGGGTCTCAAACTTTGTTGAGTACGGAAGCGATCGGACCTGTTCGTTAAAGCGGACTTTCATGTACCTTGTCCCGTCCGCTATCTCCGTCCCAGGCCACTTACAACGTTTGATCGGTGAGATTGGCCGCACTCCCCACTGCTCCAGCCTTTCCAGTATCGGGGCGTCATCGATATATACTGGTAGGTTTATGAAAGAGACCACCATGTCATTATTAAGTATTTCTTTTACGTGCACTGGGGTTCCTTTTACGCGCACGCCATCAAGGAGCTTGCGCTTTCCCTTCTCGTCCTTCATTGTGATTTCGAAGGTCTTTTCCCCTCTCACTCTGCACCCGGTGATGGCGCCGCATCGCGCTGCCACTTCCCGCAGTATGTCCATCATTGAGATCGCCGTCGGTCCCTCCACCTCCGCCTCCACCGTCAACTCTTTGCCATATTCTTTCTCCCGTTCTGTTCTCGTTTCTGGCCGTATGACCTGCACGCTCGTCTCTTCTCCTCTCAGTAGTCCGTCTTCATTGACCCGTGTAGTCTCTTCCGTTCCTTTGTCTGTTGCCATGTTGTCCGTCCGTCAAACAAAAAGCGAAGTCTCCCCTCACAGCAAGGAGCTGTGGGGGGGAAATTGTTTCCAAGCTAAGAAGGATTAGGTTTTAATAAGGTAAACTTAATCTACGATATAAACACGAAATAACTTTTTGAAGCGCTTCTCTCCGCACACTCGTTTGACGCACTCACACAAGGGGGCGTGTTCAGAGTGGTATGGCCGTAAGCCGAGGTGCAGGAGACAAACACACTATTTAAACCCGTTCAACAGTTATGTCTCCAAGAAGACACTGGTCGACATTAAAAAGCTTACAGAACCTGGTATTCCCAGGCGGTCTCCCATCCAAGTACTAACCAGGCCCGACCCTGCTTAGCTTCCGAGATCGGACGAGATCGGGCGTGTTCAGAGTGGTATGGCCGTAAGCCGAGGTGCAGGAGACAAACACACTATTTAAACCCGTTCAACAGTTATGTCTCCAAGAAGACACTGGTCGACACTGGAAGAAATTAAAAAGCTTACAGCACCTGGTATTCCCAGGCGGTCTCCCATCCAAGTACTAACCAGGCCCGACCCTGCTTAGCTTCCGAGATCGGACGAGATCGGGCGTGTTCAGAGTGGTATGGCCGTAAGCCGAGGTGCAGGAGACAAACACACTATTTAAACCCGTTCAACAGTTATGTCTCCAAGTAA
>NC_044210.1:11673168-11783304 GCF_900880675.1 Sparus aurata
AAGCATAGTTTTTTAAATGTAATGAACAAAAGATAAAGGTTGAAGATTAATCGTCATTTTTTTGTCCCCGATTTGAATTCCCTAAATGTCTTACAGCCAGTAAGACATTAACGTTATGGTGGGTTTTGTGCTTACCAACTTTGTTATCCTGATATGCATTCATAACTAATTACTGTTTAAATAGTTCACTTTTGAACTGACTACTAACAAGTGCGTCTACAGTAAACAAACAGCAGCCCACTGTTTTGACTTTTAAGAACACAGAGTATTCACTTATTTGCCTCATGCTCAGAGGCTATGTCCTCACAGCAGTGGCCCAGTGTTTGCAATGTGTCCCAATTAAGCTATGAAAAAGGTCAAAAATATATATATATATATGTCAAAATGATAGGAGTGTAAGCAAGCCAATGATGTCATGGATGCCAATTGCACAGTTTGGATGTTTTTCAAACCTGAACTCTTTTTAAAGCGCATTACTCTGTCCTGGAAGTTTCTCCTCTCAATGATTTACGTTTCGTCTTTTGCCCTCCTGCAGCTGATGGCCTGCAGAAATCGGGTAGAGCAGGAGTTGGGTCACTGCATTGGACTCAGGCTGTAAATGGCCTTGACTTCACTCTGCAAACGACCGGAGTCCTGAAATAAATCTTGCAAACCAAATGCATGGGTAAGTGACCAACAAGCGCTATAAATATTTTAAATCTGACCAGTGATGCATCTTCCTTCAAAAGTAGTCACCAAGTGTTAACTATTCTCAACTTGCATTTGATGCTCAATCAAATTTGAAAACAACACTGTGAATTTAAAATCTCACCCTATCTTTTCTGGTATCTCGTCTTTCTGTGAAGCTAAGGTTGTTATTTTCAATCAGGAAAGAGGTTTTAATCTAATCTGATGCTTTAAGTGAAACAAGTAATAAACATTAACCCACAGAGCGTCTTGACTTGACAGCAGAGGAAGTCAAGTCTTGCACGTCCCGTCCCTTTTAGGACACGTCACTATCAGCTCACGCTTATAAAGGTACTCGATGTATTGTGAGGTTTAAGCAGCGAAAGAGGCGCAACATTGTTAATCGTCCTCCGGTCGGTATAGTTTACTCGATACTGAGAATCAACACAGTCGTTCCAACTGTGTGGATATGGATCGATGGAAACTCTTGCTTCTTCTGCTCCTGCTCCTGCCACTGTGTTGGTGTTTGGACTTTAAAGGTACTGTGAGCTTTTCTTTACATATGGTTCATGGAAATCCTATGTAGCTCGTGTTAACTACCACACTATATGCTCTGCAAACAGTCATTCAAAAGCTCTTTCCCAATGTTTGCAGTGACGGTTGGTAAAGGACCCGATGCCTTTCCAATATGCACCAATAAACCGCAGAGTGTCTTCACAGTTGAATGTAAGATCAGCACAGAAAAGACAAAACACGAGCAGTGCCTGCTGTATCAACATTCATGGGGCTTTGTGAAGCAGTGTGACCTCAGGTTCACACTCATGAAAGAGAATGAGACTCTGTTTCTCCGACTGACCAGTTTAACACCATTGGATAGCGGCAACTACACCTGTGTGTGCTCACGGCCTGAGAAAACATATATTCTACCGCTGAATATCACTGTGGAAGGTACATTTTTGACTGATTAATCAAAATGTATTCTGTTAACTTCAGAATTGAAATCTTAATAATGTCTTGAAATGTTAAATTTAATTCTCAGCCAATGTCTCTGTGAATGATGCATTTGTTGCATTTTTATGGATTTCCCTTTTTTTGTTTATTGATGAGGTTTTGAACATTTTGACTTGATTATTTCCGTTTGTATGTTAAAAATGATTATGAAGGGAAGGACGACAGCGGTTCGCCCGGGATGGTGGCCAGCGTCGTGGTCGTTGTTATCGTTGCTGTCATCGTCGTGGCCGGACTTGTCCTTGGACTCAAGCGAAGAGAGGAAGACTGGAGGTGAAACATTTTTTCTGTCTGCTTTAAAACATGTAAAATAATGCAGCTTTTAAATCAAGTGAAGAATTGCATTTAGAAGCTCACATGGAATGATTATGTGTGTTATGTGTCTCAAATCTAAATCAGGCAGCTAATCTCTCGCCTCAGAGACTATATGAGGTCAGAAGCAACCGATTCTTCTGTCTGTGAAGCTCCCTGCTCTTGGGTGAGTCGCGTGCTTTTGCTCTCAACCTTCAAATGCAAAAAATAGATATTTTAAAGTGTGTATTCACACTTGCAGCACATGTATTTATAAATGCAAGGCATTAAGGTGAAGCCCTTTTTCTTTCATGTGAAAAAATAGCGGTAAGCAGACATTATGACCTAACAAATATGCCTGTGTGGTGCAGTATGTTATGTGTGTCTTAACCACTCTGCCACCACATCGCATTTAGGTGGACTTTGCAACACAGAGGAAGCCTTTTATAATCTCCATAACCCCTGTAACCTTCAGTTGACATAACAGATACAGATTGTAGAGAATGGGATTTGATCAAGTTCAATCGGTCTTTGAAAGCTTGATGCAGCAACATTTTGATGTTTCCACAGGACCAAGGTGACCTGGATCCCTACAAAACCCTTCAGTATCCAACGGATGATCTCTACCAGAACATTTCCTCAATATACCATCAAGATAAGGCTGATAGATGGCAGAGTAATATAGGCAGAAATAAAGCAGTTACGTTTTTGGAGGACGAAACAGATGAAGTGACTTGTGAAAATGAGGAAATCTATGAAAACCTTTGAATCAAAATGTAAAATATTGTGACAGTATAACTATATAATGACTATTTTATATTGTCTTTTTTGCTCATTGAGACAATAGAGTTGCCAGGCCTGCTAAAAACTCCTCGTCAACTTCTTATGAGCAAAATAGGGCGCCATGATTTCAGCACCAGTTGTCAGGCCCAGTGATGACAACAGCTGGCAGAGGTCACCAAAGTCAAACAGTATAAGAAGTAACTGAACTGATACGTATGTACATGCTGCATATCTTACAGAAAATCATTTGTGAGAGCAACTTAACACCAGGAAGAGAAGCTGTGTTTTGCCGCCCTCTGTGGCTGACAGTTTCACACTTCTCCGGATGCTGTGTGTGCGTTTAACGAGTGTTAGTGTTGTGAATTATGACTTGTATTTACTCTTAATCAAACTCTCATTCATTCTCGTTTCACTTACAAGTAAATAAATGAATTTACTTGCATTCATTATTTTGTAAAATAATGCAAAGCTGCAACATATTTTTCCTCGCTGTATGGCTCAAAATCCTGCTACTTGTTACATTAAATATAACCAATTTCATTCTTATGATTTAGTTTGTGGTATGTGCTATATGCTTAACTAAATGTCTGAACTAGTTAAATCACTGACATTAAACCAACAGAGGGAAACAAGTGTTTTGACAAACACATAGACATCGGTGGGTTTTTGGAGGGTATTTTTGTCACACAGACGTGCAGCAACTGAGCAGTTTGGTTTTAAGAGCGTGCTGTTTTTTATAATAACTCTAGCACACGCATCCAAATACGTGTCGATCACATAGGCAAGCGTGTATCAGTTTAACATTTTACACAATTAAGCACTCTTTCGGACTTTGAATAAAACATAAACATGAGAAAACTAGTGTTTAAACAGTGTTGTTCTGGCTGAAAGTGCAGTAGAGTCTAAAAGTGAGGCATGCTTATTTCAATGTGGGATGTTCAGGATGTTTAATGATCCATAAAAAGCCCTGACATGGAGGTTTGCTCTACCAAAATAAAGACATATTACATTTACCCCAAAACACACAAGTCAGTATTTGACTCTGATATCCACCTTTGTTTGGAAACCTGCTTCAAGAAAACAAAGCATCAAACACCTCAGCCAGGGTAAGTTGAATGTCTGTACCTGCTCCACAATGCTAAAGTTTGTGTAACGTTGACAGTATATATTGTGTTTCTTCATTAGAGTTATGCCTGTGACTCCCGTATCGATTTCAGTCGTAACTTTAAGGTAGAAAAAGTCGCTTCTTGCACTTCCTTGTTAGAGCACTTCACCATCAACGCGTGTGGTGAAGGTGTCTTAAGTTTGAGGTCAGTGTTTTTTCCTCCGCCCTTAAGTACAGCCACTTACGGCAGCACTGCTACTCACACTCTACACTGTTATGGAGCTTTTCACTCTATGTTCTGTTCTGCTTCTGCCCATGAATTTGTGTTCGGACTCTGACTCTGAAGGTAAAGTACAGGAGATTTTATTTAGCAATGTACGTAAGTCTGTCTCGTCTTAACATCGTAACATTTATGACATTGTTTCTTTGATTCATCGCAGAGACTCTTGTGAAAACTATTGGGGGCGAACCAGACGTCACTCCAATATGCACCAACTCAACGTATAATATCATCACACTTATAATATGTAAGATCAGAACAGAGCGAAGCAAAGAAGAGTGTCGTCTGCTGTATCAATATGGATGGGACTTTATGCAAAACTGTGACTCCAGATTCACACTTGCAGCAGAGAATCAGACTGTGTTTCTTCACCTGACTGGTTTAACACCAGTGGATAGTGGGAGCTACACCTGTGAGTGCTCACATCCTGATGGAACATTTATTCTGAATCTGAATATCACTGTTGAAGGTACATGTTTGATCCATTTTCATCCTTTTTTGACTTACATTTATCTGTAATACTTTGACTAAGTTTAAGCAATATTACGATAAGTTGTCTCAGCTTATATAAAACTCAGTGAGAATGTGATTAAATAAGTGCTTTGAATAAATGGTTATGTATTTCTTCAGAAGAATTTTTTCTTTGCGATGTTTCAGAGAATGAAGACACCAGCAGTTCAACACTAATGCCACAAACTTTGTCGTTGGGTGTTGCCATCATCCTAACTGTAGTGATCGGCGGTACTACAGTCCTGATAACCGGAGCGATCTTGGAGATTTTCTACAGGGCAAAAAATAAAGGGTAAGATGCTCCGTAATTCTAATACTTCATGTTATTTTTAATGAGGTTTTGTCTGCAGTTATAGTGTAATCATAGCTGAATACTGGATTCCTGTGTGTATTCGGTGTTCGATTAATTATGATATCCATTTTTGTTTAAAGAGGCTGTACAAGGTCAGCCACATCAGGACTATCTGAACGTGAAACTCCTGGCTCTTTGGTGAGCATTAATTCTTTGTTCTGTACCTTGAAACTCAGAAAGTAGCAGTTTAATATTTGTAATTATACATACATGAATATACATTCATATTATTGGCCTTTAGTTGATGACTAACTACATTCTCTACTATTTACATTTACCACTAACTAACTGCTTTTCTTGTTCATTTTTGTGTTTAGACCAATCTAAGTGATTCTGTTGATTTGCACTGTGTAGGGAACCGCATTAAGCATCCTTTGAATCAGTGTATCTAAAGACAATTTAACCGTTGCTCAACATGATTAAGTCAGTCTTCAAAAACACGATCCATGTCTTCTTCGTAGGCAGAAGACGACTCTGATGAAGACTACATCAGCCTTCAGCAGCCAACAAGTGATCTCTACCAAACCATCTCAAATCCAGCCAGCAACAATGTGACCGTCCACTTGGATAACCTGAAAAAAGGTGACAGAGAGTCTGATCCAAGTTTCACAGACTATGAAAACATTTAAACCAAAGAATTAAAAGGAATAAAATGAGTATGTTCTTGACTCACTAAGACTACTGATGGTAGGAGTCCAAATCCCCTTCAGTGCTTTGAGAGATACAAAATAACTGATGGAAGTGTTTTTGTGCAGTATTGTCTTTTTCAGATTGCCATATTTGTTGAACATGTGTGTGAACACATCCGTTGAAATCGTGCTTTGTTCTCCTCGTGCTACTGTGTGACCACAAAGCGACGATGATGCAGGACTCTCACTTAAAATACAAACTGTATGAACCACCAAGCAGGAAATAGTGAGTCGATCCAGCTCAAAATGTCATCTGAAAACAGGACTGTAGACCTGATATCTGATGGACCGACATCTTATTGTTGACGTATAAAATAGCAAGAGAAGTCTTTTTTTCTCACTTGAACCATCTTATTCTCCAAACAACACACTTAAATGTATTTTGAATTCATTTACGTCACTGAGATAATCCCAGCCTTAATGTTTTCTTTCTGCATTTCTGTAATACCCTTCTTTGAGTGTCTTACTATGAATGCAGAAGCTGCTATACAAGCGCTTCCTTCACAGTAGAGCTCACATGGCTCGTACCTCTGTGACGTCAGGACAGGATATCGTACACCAGCAGTGGCAGCTTGACCAGTATGAGGGGGTGGAAACTGTGGTTTCTTCTGCTTGTGCTGCTCACTCCTTATATCGAGAGCAAAGGTGCTGTACAAGAACTACTTGAATGTATAATCTATGCAATACATTAATCTCTGTTACTGTCTTTTATTTATTTTGCTTGTTCTTTGTGTTATTGGTCATAAATAAATCCAACTCAACAACTGTTTTTTACATTGAGTTTTGATTGTGATCAGATGTTATTCCACTATACGCTGGACGATGCGCTGAATATCATTCAGCTTATAGTGAGATCAGCACAGAAAGTAGCAGAGAAGAGTGTCGTCTGGTTCACTGATATGGACACGACTTTGTGTGTTGTTGTCTGTTTCATCTTAGAGTCCCGTGACAGTAAAGCAGAGCTCCTGCAGCAGCACCTTCTTTTAAAAAGACTTCCCACCAGCTCACACAACCCTGCAGCGAGAACTGAGAATTTGAGGTTTACGTAGCTGCAGAACAGAGAAAGATTACACGTTGTACCCGAGCTGCAGTCGCTTAGAGGTCTTGACCAGCATGGGTAGATGGAAACTGTGGTTAGTTCTGCTTCTGCCGCTAACTTTCCAAACCAACAGCCAAGGTACGGTAGAGAAACTGCTTTTAGATAACTAATAACTTACACAAGATGTCATTCTGTTTCTTTTGCTTTTTTCATTTCTGCAATTTGCTCATTCTAGTGTAATTAAAAATGTTATTGGAAACACACATATACATTAAATACACCGTTGCACTGTATTGATTTTGATTAATTGATTGCAGATACTAAACAGCTACTTGTGAAAACAATTGGGAGCAAACCAGACATCACTCCAATATGCACCGATGAAACACAGAATCCCATCGTGTTTATAGTTTGTAAGATCAGAACAGTGAGAAGCGTAGAAGAATGCCATCTGCTGTATCGAGAACAAAACTTTGTGAATGAATGTGACTCCAGATTCAGACTTTTGAAAGAGAATCAGACTGTATTCCTCCACCTGACCAGTTTAAAATCAGTGGATAGTGGGAACTACATCTGCGATTGTTCACGTTCTTTTGGAACATCTATGCTCCAAATGCATGTCACTGTGGAAGGTAAATTAATGATTTTCTTCTTTTTTGTGATTCACACTTTCCTCTCATACTTTGACTTATTTTAAGGTTCTACTTTTCCACCTCATCATTAATATTATGAAGATTTTCAACAGCAATAGCAAGACAAGTGAAGACAAGTGTTTTTCGTTTTATTTGCATGTTATACTGTTAGTCTGTTCAATTTGCAGATGATGTCATTAAAACAATATTACATTATAGTGTGAATGTATGAGACTAAAATCAGTGTTTTGTTTTTTGTTTTTTTTTTTTTACATATAGAGCAATTACCAGTGGCATTATTCTGACAGATGTTGTTTTCTTTCTCTTTATGTTCTCAGAGGATGAGGATAACAGCAGCTCGACACGAGAGCCAATTCTGAGTGTTTTCGTTGGTGTAACTGCAGTCGTCACTATAGCTGCAGTTATTCTAGGATGTATCCACATGACAAAGAGTAATGGGTGAGATACTATTATATGTATTATAGTTAGAGCTTTGGGTAAATTTAGATTAGCATTTACTGTGTACTTCTCTAAAAGATTCCTTCAATACACTAGTTTGTTTTCTTTACAGTTGATGTTATTGTTATTATTAAATTTTTTGAGAAAATTTAGATAAACTGAAGATAAATCCAGTCTTGATTTCTCTCTGTGTGTTTAGTTTTTTCGGCTAACTCTGACATCTCTTCTTATTTAAAGAGACTGTTCGAGGACAGCCTCGTCTGCTTTGTATGTGCGTGAGACTCATGGCTCAGTGGTGAGTAATATATTTAAATGTTCTAATCACTTACAGCAAACTCAGAAAGGAGCCAATTTACATACACAAATAAACATATATATATAAGCTGATGTTCTTATCTTTACTATGTTCTAAAACAAGTTTATTTGAATGTTTATTCCAACCTCAGTGATCCTCTGTATTTGCAGTGTGTAACGGTAATGCAATGTACATCATGTGCATGAGTGTTAATGCAAAGGAACTAAAAATGTTGATAGTGTTTTAACTATTGTTCAAAATATTTTAAAAACAAGACACATTCAAATTTGTTATTTTTTCATAGGCAGAAGATCACCCCTACACCAGCCTTCAGCATCCAGCAAGTGATCTTCACCAAACTGACTCATATTCAGCCAGCAATAAAGTGACTGTGGGATTTGATACCCAGTAAGAAGAAGAAGGTGGAGGAGAGTCTGATAAAAGTTGAACAATGTGTGAAAACATTTAAACCAAAGAATCAAGACAACATGACTTTGTGATACGTGGATGTTCCTCACTTAGTGAGATAGTAGATAGTAGTTTAAGGGCTTTTGTGATAGAGAATGTTTCCCAAAATATTGAAATTGGAGTATTTTTATTAAAACAGGTCCACATATGAACAAATGCTTTTTTTTCATAATTATATGTGTAATCTGTCGGATTTCATTGGTATTTTTCCTGAATCAAGAGTGTGAAGCCTCAGCAGCTCTAAGTTGTTGCTGGATGAGGCCGGCTTGTTAATAAATGCTCTGTAAAAAACTATCACTGCTGTCGACAAGTCAAGAAATCCAATAAAGTATTTTAAAAGTAATGCCTCTTTTGGAAACATTAGCATTTTTTCAGCAGTCACACCTTGTTTAGAGTCATGTACGATCATTCCCATGTCTTCGTCATTTAGAATCGTCATCACTATCATCAGTGTAGAGGGCGCTACAACAGGTTTTTTTTACAATAGATGGTCACAGTACAGTTTGTTTCTTTATTTGTACAAATCAAGTGAGGTGTGTTTGTGTGAAGATGACACACTGCGAACAATGTGAATACCAGACTGGTGTCCTTATGAAAGACACTATGTAGTTATTATAATGTCACAGAAGTCACTTTAATCTTCACACCCTGAACGTTTTCTTTCTCTTCAGTCATTTGCTTACTGTCTGACCTTTTTGAGTGTCCTAATATAAAACAGAAGTTGCCATAGCAGCACTTCCTTTACAGAGGAGTTCAAACCTGCTCGTACCTTTGTGACAGTTTGAGGTTAATAGTCAGAGAACAGAACAACAGGGTCTGTCTGTGCTGACTTCATTACATGATCTTGTTCACCAGCAGCAGCAGCAGATGCTTCTTGACAAGTATGGCGAAATGGAAACTCTGCTTTTTACTGACACTAACTCTGTGTTTTGGCATTAAAGACAGTGAAGGTAACGTAGATGAGCTAGTTTTCAATATGTAACATGTTGGCAAGTTATATATTTTTATTGTCTTTGGTTTTAAAGAGGTCAAAACACAGTTTCTGTAATTTTATAGCAATTAAAAATGTGATTTAATACTCACAAAATGCAAGAATACAGCAGTAGATCAGACTCGGACTAATTCATGTTTGATTGTGACTGATTGCAGTGAGTCTTGTGAAAACCATTGGGAGCGAACCAGTCGTCACTGAAATATGCACCAATTCAACAGTTGATATCATCACACTTGTAGTGTGTAAGATCAGAACAGAGAGAAACATGTCAACAGAGTGTCGTCTGCTGTATCAACATGGAAAGGGCTTTCAGCATCAATGTGACTCCAGATACAAACTTATCCAGGAGAATCAGACTGTGTTTCTCCAGCTGACCAGTTTAACACCAGTGGATAGTGGGAACTACAGCTGTGAGTGTTCAACACCTGATGGAACAATTGTTCTGCATCTGAATGTCACTGTGGAGGGTAAACACACTTTTTATGTATTTTTATTTTGGCTGATGAGTAAGGTGATTATTTTCTGCCATGCTCCAACTGCATTGTGTTATTATGTGTACTTTACAGTCTTTTAAAGAGTCATTGATTAAACAGTGTTTTTGTCTCGTAGATGATTTTTTTACATTTGATTTGCATATTCAGGCAGTACAGTATTGCATGTTACTATGACAGTAGACTGTTTTCTTCACAAATAGAGTAAAAACCAGATTTCTACCAGAATTATATTAATGTTTTAGAGGCTGCAGACACCAGCGGTTCCACACAAATGCCAATTCCATGGGTCTGGATCGGTGTCTCTACTGGACTCATTATAACTGGAGTTATTCTGGGATTTGTCTTCAGGACAAAAAGTGACAGGTGAGAAACTCATATTTTCACTGAAATAGCAGATTTTATTTTTAATGTATTTTTTCAATGTTAATGTGGTGCATTTACAGTAAATTGCACTCTGTAGATTCCTGCATTACACTGTTTTGCTCTTTTTAATGAAAGTTATTATTAAAATGTAAACATAATTAAACCTATTATAATGTTTCTGCTCGTACTTGATGCTGTTCTAACTCTGATATCTCTTCTTATTTAAAGAAACTCTTCAATGTCAGCCACACCTGGACAATCTCTACCTGAGTCTTCCAGCTCTTCTGTGAGTATTTTTATTTCCTCTAACTTTAAAGTAGGCAGTTTCATGTTCATTATCTAATATACATAAATATACATTTATATTTTGGGTCTGTAGCTCGTGATCTAATCTCGTCCTATGTTCTCAAAAACATTTCTTATTTCTCTATTGTAATGTTTAGTCCAACCTCAGTGATCCTCTTGTTTGAACTGTGTGGAGACATGCAGTCTACATCTTTACATGGCGAACGTGTTTTCAACCATTGTTAAACATAATTGAGTTCAATTCAAAAACATGATGCATCAAGATTTTTTCTCCGTAGGATGAAGACGACTACACAAATCTCCAGCATCCAGCAAGTGATCTCTACCAATCTATATCATATTCAGCCTGGAATAAACCGACTGTCCACTTAGATAACCAGGACATGGACGGAGGAGAGTCTGATATAAGCTGCACAGATTATGAAAACATTTCAACCAAAGAATCAAAATAAAATTACTGTAACTTGTGGATGTTCGTGACTCATTGAGACGATAGATCGCTGATTATAGCTGGCCTTCAGTTTGTGAGAAAACCCAAATAATACAATTTGTATTTGCTTTTTACGTACGCAACAAGATAGTTTCATTATACTGAGGGGTTCAATAACTGTCTTACTGGTCCTGTACAGCAGGAGGATATAAAATCCCCCTTAGCCAGAGAACAGGTTACTGCGTAGATGGTATATTTGGCAATAACTGTGGTGTCTGCAAAAAGACTGTGTTACTTTTCAGCTACAGCTCTACGTCAGGCCTCTAAACCTGTCTGTGATGACCACCAAAGCAACATGTCAGTTTCAGCACGGTTTGTGATGTTTGACTCTTACTGGTCATATACGTATATTGTGAGCAGCGTAGACAGTAGGTGATGTTGGTTGGACTTTTGGCAGTTTGATGACCCGTCCCACTCTGTTTGCGTTTGCCTGTGTTCTCATCTGTTCCTGTATTAAGTGGCAGGTGAACGAGGCACACCTGAAGTCATTTCCTCTGATTGCCTCACCTGCTGTAAGAGTGCTGATATCTCCCTCTTCCTCTCTGTCTCCTGTGCTCCCAACCAGCAGAGTTTTGGTTGTGATCATTTAGATTCGGTCTACTTTGGTTATATTTGATTTAATAAAATATTATTTTAAATGTTTACCTTTGTGTGGTCTCCCTGTTTTGTTGAAACCATCTGAGCCAGGTTGTCACAGTGGATCTAGCTAAAACTGTCAGTAGATCAGGGCCCATTTTCCTAAAGATTCTGAGAATCCTCTCAGAGAGCTTCTGACTTAACCTAAAAATTCCTAGCAAGGAGTCTTAGCTTAGGAGTGATTCCAGAACATTCTCAGAGACCTCTGAGCAAGGAATGGACAGAAACTACTATCTTAGTGAGGAGGTGTGGTTGACCCCGTTGCTAGGTATGAGTCATCATTTCAAAAGCTGTGATTGGTTGATCCTAAAAGCTAGATAAAAAATATACTTTTGGTGATAATGGGCAAAGGATGGACCCTCAAATCGATAAACTTCATCCCAGAATCTAATCTTATGAATACTGTGTAATTGTAAATAATATTTCACATAAAAGAAAATATCTGTTAAATGAATAGTAAGCTATACTTTAAAATTATCCTACAAAATGTGTGAAAACGTAGGCCCACTTGCACAGTATTCACATAGTGAAAGTTATTATTTATTTGCTTATATTAATTGCCATGCTGGTAATTTTTGCACTTTCAACATTTCAACTCAATTTGGTATTAACAAGGGTGAAATGGCTCAGCTTTCATCAATGTCTGTGATTGCTGACCGGCCTATAAGAAGCAGTGTTGTGATGACTTTTAAGCCACTTAAAAGTCCTCTTCCCTGCTCTTAACAGATCTCTCCTTAGGAGCTCTCTTAAGAGCTAGGATTCTTTAGGAATAGCTTTTATCTTTACTAGGATCTACTCTTCACTTTTAGGGGAAATTCTAAGAAAACATCATGATTCTAACAATTTTCTTAGAATTTGGCCACTAGGAGCAACTCTTTGCACTAAGAATCTTTGTGAATACATCCCCTGATGTTTAATGACCTGACATTTCATTGTAGACACGCGTAACATAGGCATACGTTTTCTCTTACGTCCTGTCGTGGCAACTGAAAACCAGTCGCTTGTCTAGTGCAGGTGAGAGTTGGTCAAACACAAAGCTCGACACAATATTTCTTTTCTAGAAGTTTTTTATTGGTGCAAGTAAGAGTCACATGTCAGCAGTGCTTATATGATGACTGAAGGGAGGCCACAACTGACCTGTGTCCTTGAATTTTACTGAGCAAGACACTATTTTAGTATATTTGAGTACGATGTAGTTACTGTAAAATCCTTGAATTCCTATTTTTATATGTATTACCTAAACATTTCTTTCTCGTCATCAGTTTGCTCACTGTCTGACCTTTTTGAGTCTCTTAATATAAATAAACAGAAGCCGCAGTTGCACTTCCTCTACGGAGGAGTTCAAACCAGCTCGTATCTCTGTGAGAGTTTGAGGTTAATGGTGAGAAAACAGAACAACTGGGTCTGTGTGAGCTGTCGTCATTACAATGTGTTGTACACCAGCAGCAGCAGCAGCAGCAGCAGATGCTTCTTGACCATCATGGCGAAATGGAAACTGTGCGTTTTACATCTTCTGCCACTAACTGTGTGTTTTGGCATTACAGACAGTGAAGGTAACGTAGAGAAACTAGTTTTCATATAATGTCAAATGTATGCAAGTAATTTTTCTCGAATCTATTTGTCTTTGGTTTAGAAGAATGATTGTCTAGTTTTTTCTTACCGTCAGTGTAGTGGAATTAAAAATGTGATTTAATGTTCCAAAAATACAAAAACTCAGCAATCACCAACTCAAACTTTATGGTATTGTGATTGATTGCAGTGAGTCATGTGAAAACCATTGGGAGTGAACCAGACGTCACTGAAATATGCACCAATTCAACGCAAAGTATCATCACACTCATAGTGTGTAAGATCAGAACGGAGAGAAACAGGCCAGAAGTGTGTCGTCTGCTGTATCAGTATGGAAAGGACTTTGAGCATCAATGTGACTCCAGATTCAAACTTATCCTGGAGAATCAGACTGTATTTCTCCAGCTGGATGGTTTAACACCAGTAGATAGTGGGAACTACAGCTGTGAGTGTTCAACACCTGATGGAACATCTTTTCAGCACCTGAAGGTCACTGTGGAAGGTAAACACATTTTTACTAATTTTTCTTCATAGTTATATTCCACTTTTGGTCACTTTTTACTTATGCTTTGGCAATGCGTTAGGTGATTATCATGCTACAACTGTATTCTGCAGTCCTTTAAAGAGTCATTCATTATCATTATTATTTGTCTCTTAGATTTACATTTTCTTTTACTCTGATTTGCAGATTCCATAGAGCAGTATATCATGTTACTGTCAGTTTTCTTCACAAATAGAGCAAATACCAGATTTGTACCAGATGTTTCTGACTAAGATCTCTTTACAATGTTTCAGAGGCTGCAGACACCAGCAGTTCCACACAAATGCCAATTCCATGGGTTTGGATCGGTGTCACTATTGTCCTCATTATAACTGGAGGTATTCTGGGATTTGTCCTCAGGAAAAAAGTAACAGATGAGAAACTGTAAAAAGTTATTATTCAAATCCTACATTAATGTTTCTGCTCGTACTTGATGCTCCTCTAACTCTGATATCTCTTCACATTTAAAGAGACTCTTTAAGGTCAGCCACACCTGGACAATCTCAATGTGAGTCTTCCAGCTGTTTGGTGAGTATTTTATGGCAACAGTGTTTCAAACATTGTTCACCTTTATTGAGTCCAATTTAAAGATATCATGCATCAAGATTTTTTCTCCATAGGATGAAGACGACCCCTACACAAGTCTCCAGCATCCAGCAGGTGATCTCTACCAATCTATGTCATATTCCGACTGCAACAAACCGACTGTCCACTTGGATAACCAGGACATGGAGGGAGGAGAGTCTGATATAGGCTGCACAGATTATGAAAATATTTCAACCAAAGAATCAAAATAAAATGACTGTAACATGTCCGTCACTCAGCAGGAGAACAAGCTACTGAGTAGAGGATATATCTGGCAAGAATGGTGGTGTTTTGAATACGTCTCACACAGAACAGTATTTCAATGTTGAAAAAAACACTGACGTGTGTCACCGCTAGTATCAAGTCAAAAGAACATCGAGGCAACAAACACTAACCAATCACAGCACAGGAGGGCGGGAATAGGCAGAACATTTGACTATTTTAAAAGGGCACGTCTATTATAGGACCAATTTTGAATTCTTGTGTGATGTTCATTTTAAATGACTTATTAATGATAACCTGAGGATACATTTCCCAAAGCTTGTAATATTTGCACACTGCTGTTGCAATAAACTATTTGAACCATGCTGCAGTTTGTTTCTTTGTTTTATTATTGTTAATCCACTCGTGTTAACTGAGTTGTGCATTGACTGTTGTGTCAAGTTGTAACAGTGCTGTGTGAATAACATAAATTGCAACAAGCTGCAAAGACTATGCAGCTTTTTATGTACAGCTCAAGCTGCAGCCTCTAGATATGTGATGACCACAAAAGCAAGATGTCAACTTCAGCCCAGTACGTGATGTTATATTGATATTGTGAGCAATGTACACTAATAATTATTGGTTGGACGTTTGGTGGATGTAGCTCAAACTTTAGTGATGTTTGATGACCTGGCATCATATTATAAACACATATAACGTGGGTATGAATTTTTCTTGTGCACAAACATTACAATTGTGTCTTAAATGTCACCATACAAGACATTATTAGGGTGTATTTAGACACTATACAGTTACTATAAAGTCACGGAGGTCCCGTTAATATTCACAGCCTGAATGTTTTTTTGCTTACTGTTTTACCTTTTTGAGTCTCTTAATATGAAAGCGGAAGCTGCAGCAGCACTTCCTTTACAGAGTTCAAACCAGCTTGTACAAATGAGAGTTTGAGGTTAATAGTCAGAGAACAACAGGGTCTGTGTGACTTCATGACATGATCTTGTTCACCAGCAGCAGCAGCAGGTGCTTCTTGACCAGTATGGCGAAATGGAAACTCTGCTTTTCACTGCTTCTGCCACTAACTCTGTGTTTTGGTATTAAAGACATTGAAGGTAACGTAGATAAGCTAGTTTTCAATATGTAACATGTTGGCACGTTTTTATTCTGTCTTTGGTTTTAAAGAGTTAAAAAAAACAATTTCTGTAATTTTATGCCATTCAAAGATGTGATTCAGTATTCACAAAATGCAAGAATACATCAGTAGATCAGACTCGGACTAATTCATGTTGATTTTTGATTGTGATTGATTGCAGTGAGTCTTGTGAAAACCATTGGGAGTGAACCAGTCGTCACTGAAATATGCACCAATTCAACACAAAGTATCATCACACTCATAGTGTGTAGGATCAGAACAGAGAGAAACATGTCAACAGAGTGTCGTCTGCTGTATCAACATCTAAAGGACTTTGAGCATCAATGTGACTCCAGATTCAAACTTATCCAGGAGAATCAGACTGTGTTTCTCCAGCTGACCAGTTTAACACCAGTAGATAGTGGGAACTACAGCTGTGAGTGTTCAACACCTGAAGGAAAAATTGTTCTGCATCTGAATGTCACTGTGGAGGGTAAACACACTTTTTATGTATTTTTACTTTGGCTGATGAGTAAGGTGATTATTTTCTGCCATGCTACAACTGCATTGTGTTATTACGTGTACTTTACAGTCTTTTAAAGAGTCATTGATTAAAAAGTGTTTTTGTCTCGTAGATGATTTTTTTTACATTTGATTTGCATATTCAGGCAGTACAGTATTGCATGTTACTATGACAGTAGACTGTTTTCTTCACAAATAGACTAAAAACCAGATTTCTACCAGAATTATATTAATGTTTTAGAGGCTGCAGACACCAGCGGTTCCACACAAATGCCAATTCCATGGGTTTGGATTGGTGTCTCTATTGGACTCATTATAACTGGAGTTATTCTGGGATTTGTCTTCAGGATAAACAGGTGAGAAACTCATATTTTCACTGAAATGGCAGATTTTCCTTATAATTTATTTTTTCAATGTTAATGTGGTGCATTTACAGTATATTTCACTCTGTAGATTCCGGCATTGCACTGTTTTGCTCTTTTTAATGAAAGTTATTATCAAAATTTAAACATAATTAAACCTATTATAATGTTTCTGCTTGTACTTGATGCTGTTCTAACTCTGATATCTCTTCTTATTTAAAGAAATTCTTCAAGGTCAGCCACACCTGGACAATCTCAACCTGAGTCTTCCAGCTCTTCGGTGAGTATTTTTATTTCCTCTAACTTTAAAGTAGGCAGTTTCATGTTCATTGTCTAATATACATAAATACACATTTATATTTTGAGTCTGTAGCTGGTGATCTTATCTTGTTCTATGTTCTAAAATACATTTCCTTTCTATTGTAATGTTTAGTCCAGCCTCAGTGATCCTCTTGTTTGAACTGTGTGGAGACATGCAGTCTACATCTTTACATGGCGAACATGTTTTCAACCATTGTTCAACATAATTGAGTTCAATTCAAAGACATGATGCATCAAGATTTTTTCTCTGTAGGATGAAGACGACTACACAAATTTCCAGCATCCAGCAAGTGATCTCTACCAATCTATATCATATTCAGCCTGGAATAAACCGACTGTCCACTTAGATAACCAGGACATGGACGGAGGAGAGTCTGATATAAGTTGCACAGATTATGAAAACATTTCAACCAAATAATCAAAATAAAATGACTGTAACATGTGGATGTTTGTGACTCACTGAGACAATAGCTTACTGATTATAGTTGGCCTTCAGTTCGTGAGAAATCCAAAACAATGCAATTTTTATTACTTTTTATGTACACAAGAAGATAATTTTAATATCCTGAGGGGCTCAATAACTGTCTTATCGGTCCTATAAAACAGAGGGGAAGAAAATCCCCTCAGTACGTCACTCAGCAGGAGAACAGGCTACAGAGTAGATGCTATAATTGGCAAGAATTGTGGTGTTTTTAATACGTCTTACACAGAACAGTATTTCAATGTTGAAAAAAAAGACTGACGTGTGTCACCGCTAGTGTCAAGTCACAAGAACATCGAGGCAACAAACACTAACCAATCACAGCACAGGAGGGCGGGAATAGGCAGAACAATTTTGAAAAACAATATGTAACATGTTTCGTGGAGATGGGAGGTTGTGAGAGCCGGGCGTATCTGACAGCTGCTGTTTGACTGTTTCTAAAGGGCACACCTATTGTAGGATCAATTTAAATTTCTTGTGTGATGTTCATTATAAATGACTTATTATTGGCATTCAAAGATAAAATGCAGTAAATATTTCTGTTAATTGAAGAATACATACGCCAAAGCTTGTAATATTTGTACAAAACCAATTCTGTTGCAATAAACTTTTTGAACCGTGCTGCAGTTTGTTTCTTTGTTTTATTATTGTTAATCCACTCTTGTCAAGTGAGGTGTGCATTGACAGTTGTGTCAAGTTGTAACAGTGCTGTGTTAAATAACATAAATTGCAACAAGCTGCAAAGACCATGCAGGTTTTTATTTACAGCTCAAGCTGCGGCCTCTAGATATGTGATGACCACAAAAGCAAGATGTCAGTTTTAGCACAGTAAGTTAAGTTTGACTCTTATCACACATATTACATGTTATTATATACACAATTGTGTCTTAAATGTCACCATACAAGACATTATTAGGGTGTATTTAGACACTATACAGTTACTATAACGTCACTGAGGTCCCGTTAATATTCACGGCCTGAATTTCTTTTGCTTTCTGTCTTTACCTTTTTGAGTCTCTTAATATGAAAGCGGAAGCTGCAGCAGCACTTCCTTTACAGAGGAGTTCAAACCAGCTTATACATATGAGAGTTTGAGGTTAATAGTCAGAGAACAACAGGGTCTGTGTGACTTCATGACATAATCTTGTTCACCAGCACCAGCAGCAGCAGCAAATGCTTCTTGACCAGTATGGCGAAATGGAAACTCTGCTTTTTACTGCTTCTGCCACTAACTCTGTGTTTTGGCATTAAAGACAGTAAAGGTAACGTACATACTTGTTTTCAATATGTAACATGTTGGCACGTTTTTATTCTGTCTTTGGTTTTAAAGAGTTAAAAAAACCAATTTCTGTAATTTTATACCATTCAAAGATGTGATTCAGTATTCACAAGATGCAAGAATACATCAGTAGATCAGACTCGGACTAATTCATGTTGATTTGTGATTGTGATTGATTGCAGTGAGTCTTGTGAAAACCATTGGGAGTGGACCAGTCGTCACTGAAATATGCACCAATTCAACACAAAGTATCATCACACTTATAGTGTGTAAGATCAGAACAGAGAGAAACGGGTCAGCAGAGTGTCGTCTGCTGTATCAACATGGAAAGGACTTTGAGCATCAATGTGACTCAGGATTCAAACTTATCCAGGAGAATCAGACTGTGTTTCTCCAGCTGGATGGTTTAACACCAGTGGATAGTGGGAACTACACCTGTGAGTGTTCAACACCTGATGGAACAATCATTCTGAATCGGAATGTCACTGTTGAAGGTAAACACACTTTAAGTATTACCCTCCTATATTCCACTGTGTTGGCACTGCATCGTTAACACAGCAGTACGATGGCTGTGTCCAACAAGAGTCTGCTTCCTTAAATTTGAGTTTCAGATCCCAGTAAAGCATTATGGGTGTTTGTGACATGGATTTTTGTTTCTGATGTTTCAGAGGATGCAGTTGCCGACAATTCGACACAAATGCCATTTCCAAGTGCTTACGTTGCCGTAACTGTCTTCATGATCACAACTGTAGCTATTCTTGGACTCATCTACAGACGGATACTTCATGGGTGAGATACGACTGTTATAATGTTATAATCTTCAAAACAGCTTTCAATCAATTACATAATTTTAGCAATATCACCTGTAACACATTTGTCACAGTTTAAACCAGAGTACAATGCACTGCAGCCATATCTAGTGAGATCTTGACCTAGTTTCATATGAAGCAGTGACCGACATCTTTCATTTCCTGTCTCATCTGTAAAAATAAGCTACAAGACGCACACTGAAGAACCACCAAGACTGATTACTAACACATTGTTGTTTCACAGAAGAAAACCAGAAACACTGAGCAGTCGTCCACACTCGGTAATGTACAAGATAATGTTACATATTCTTCATTCATGCGATTCATTTTACTTGAATCCTTTTTAAGATACGTGTCTCTCTGCAGGAGCCACAGGACATCGAACCGTACGGCACCTTCATCCAGAGAGAGAGCGGGCTCTACTCCACTGTCAGACTCAACGTCTGTAACAGTGACACCAACAATTCAAACATGCTGACCAGAGACGACACACATGCAGGGAAAGTGTTGTAGAGCTCCAGTTACAGTTTCTGTTCCCATCTGATGCATGTGTTGGTATTGCGGCCTGTCCTCCACCAGATGGTAGTATTTTGCTTTGTGACGACTTCTGTAATTCCACCTGCAGGAGACTGTTGTTGACTCCAGAGCACTGCTGTGTTGTGCAGGTTAAATGTTTAAAGCTGAGCTCAGTAAGAGCAAAACATTTTTATTATATTGTGTTGTAATGATGATCAGAATTGAATAATCCAGTGACAAATAAACAGTTAGAGAAAAGTTATTTGTTTGTGTTTTTATGAGGATTCTACTGGGAACATCTAAAATAACCTGTTTTTAAAATCTAAGTCAGATTCTCAATATAAACATTACAGTCAGAATAACAACATAATGCAATTTTTGTATTAAGGTTTTGTCACCCAGTTGTTATATGGCTATTTTTGATTTATCAAATGAATATACTGTAGGTCTGAATATTGTAAGCGTGTGTTCACAATAATAACTTTGTTTTCAGTTGTATCCATATATGTCTATTACAAGAATTGTTTAACCCCTCAAATTTGATATGCAAATCTATATGGGTAAAATCTTTGTATGAACATCTCAATATAGCTGATTTATATGTATTTCAAGAAATCATGTCAAGCGTCCACATAAGTACCAAGTGCTGTTTCGTAGACAACTGGACTTGTTTAGGTTTCTTGACGGAGTTGCACCTCTCAACCAAGAGGCTTCTTCAGTTCTGAATAACTGGAGGGGAGTCGCTGTGTGGGAGTGTCCTTACATAGTTGTTAGGGTCACTCGTGGGTCGTTGGTCAAACCGGTCTTCATGTGGGTTGCTATGGCCAGGTGAGCTCAGGTGTGAATGGTAGTTCAGCTGTCTGGGAAGAGAACACCTCCTCTGTTCTTAGTCGGTCGTTCCAGTTTGACATAGATGGATTATTTTACTCCTGTTTCAAACCGTCTTCTCTGGCCAAGATGTTTACATCGTTGTCCTCAAAGGAACACATTGAAGTAACCATTTAGAATGAGTGCACGCTCTAATGGTCAACTACACATTGTCACCTCATGATCGTTACCATATCTCATTTAAATAACACTGTTCTGATGTATGAACGTGGTTTTTATATGAATGCTGGTCTTGGATTGTGGCCAAATGACTGAAATCTAGATACATAGATGAATCCTTAGCTTAACTGTGCCGTCACTGTGTGCCTCTGATTTATTTTGTAACTACGAATGAGGAAGATTTTCTTTCATTTTCACTCAAGACATACATTACAACATTGTTGTTGTTTTCTCTGGCGTTCCCCTGCGAACACTCCCTTCTGTTTAAGAGGAAGTACGACTAGGTCACGCACCTGGAGCCTGTAAACAACAGACCTGGGATCAGTCTTGATCTCAAGCATGACCTTTGCGATCACTGTGCAACAGGGAGGCGCTCCCACGCTGCTTAGTCTACCTGGTGGACACATGGTGCCTGCGTCAGACTGCTCGACCATGACTGCGATTTTTGTATTCTGCAGAGATTTCCTTTTTTTTCTTTTACTCAGATCCATAACTATTGCTGAGTAATTTTTTGGCACTGTATGAGGGGAAATCACAACCCATGTAACCCCAATTTAGTTTGAGTTGAGATTTAGGGAACACAGGTTATAAATGGTATTCTTTAATTCTTCTTTTTAATGCTCAAACAAAAGCGCACTGTCGGAAATGTTCTTAAGACTAAGTTCATGTATAGTTTTCTAACATTTTTGTTTGTCTCTGGTGAGCACTGTTTTCCCTCCTCACACCCTAAAGCAAGTGTCAAATGTTTACAGTTGAGTTACCTCGCTTGTCAGACTTCTTTAGGCTGCTGATTATGCTTATCTTAGTTCCGGGGCAGGCCCCTCTGCAGTAGATTCATTAAGGGTCAAGCGAACAGATTCCCTTTTCAGGCAGATTTAAGGGAAATTAGTCAGCACCAGCATGTGACTGGGTCGGCGTTTTCCCCCACTTTCAATTAAATTCTCATTGGATCGAGATGACCGCAAGAGCTCCAGTGATACAAAGTGAAAACAATGTAACGAGCACTCATTTAAAATGGGACAAAGATAAAACAATGAACAATGAAAAAAATAATAATAATAACATATACCTCCTACAGTACTGTTAGAAACTTTTATTTCGATTTTTTTGTCTCTGAATGACATAGACTGTAAAAATTCGTCTTTTTGGTTAAGTGCACATGTTGTCCGGCACACGCAGCAGCTTGATTTCATCATCATGGATTAAATCAGCAAAATTACTTCTCCTTTTTTCGTTTTTCACTTCATACTGTCGAGATGATGATGTGCAGTTTTGAGCGTACTTTATACCTCAACTACACTATATTTCAGGGGGAAATCTTGTCCTTTTTACACCACTACATGATTCTGAAAGCTTTGGTTTTCACATCTGATTTCACACCACTTACACAAACGGTATATAAGAATGTTAAGGGGATAAATTATCTCTGGGATGCTGGACAGGTTATTGGTAGCAGCGCACCTTAAATACCCAGTACACTTACGGGACTTGAACACAATGTCATATTGAAATCACTTCTTCAGTAAGACAAGGTACATGAGTGATAAAATGAGTCAGAATTAGACAAAGAGGTACGGTGGACTTCCTAAGTATAGATACCGATCAAACCAGTAAGGCGAGCCACAGTAGGCGTGTCAGAGCAGATAACATAGTAGGTATCAACTTTGAGCTTTGTCGCATGAGTGCGTCAGAAAAAAAAGAAATGTGCAGAGAGCAGGACGGAGGCCAGTGACAGATTTGCAGTTGTCATTTTTGAAAATATCTTCTACTTCGTTCAGTCTTTCAAACTCTGACTGAGAGATGGTCGAGTGCTGCTCGATTGGAGATGGATGGAAAAGTATTTACGCGCCAGTGTCCATAACTTCATCACAATTTCCAGCTTTTATATCAGACTTATTCTCCAACGGACGTGGCTATATTAGTGAGAGTGGTATAAAAAACAACCTGATTTATGATAATGGTTTGTTGATTCGCAGTCTGGAGTCTCCCTGTTTCCCCTTTTTTGAGGACTTTTACGTCACCTTGTGGTTTGGAGAGTTATTACCTCTCATGCAGGTTCAGAGTGAACGAGCTGGCTGCAGTCTTTACAGCGTGTTCACATGACTATTAAACTTTAAACTAAGATAACCAACGTTGTTTGTGCAGATGACTTGGCAGGCCGTGACTGCCTTCAGCTGGTGCATGCAGATAGGGTTTGAAAATCAGAGAAGTGGCCCTTGTGACCCAAACCGCAGCCTGGTTTTAATCTAGTTCATGCATCTGTGGTTTAATGTTGACACGATACTGTTGCCCAGCCCAAAAGCCACTAGCTGAGCTTACAGCGTCGCATTCTGGTATGAGATTACAGGTGTCAGCTGCCAGGCTGCACAGGTACTTCCCACATGTAACAAATAGCCTGAAAAGGATACTTTTAAATTTCCAGAATATGAAAACTGCAGACGAGTTGCCAATATCAAGGAAGCATGATGGCCCTTGCAAAATACTGAGCTGTAGTCTATGATTTACTCTACGAATCATCATCAACTGTGACACACCTACGTGCGTGTATACGTGTAATCAACCCTTGGACCAACCCTTCCCTCTTAAGAGGTGTGCAATCTTAATGATGCATACATTTATAGGTAAATGTAAGACTGAAAATGAAAATGACATGTTCACGTAACAAGTACTATAAAAATGTGCTTTTTCAAAATTATTCTATAGCATCGTCAATCTGTTTATGTTGTCCTACCATCTTTGTGCAGTCTTTTAACATCTCACCTGGTTTCTGAGGCCACTGAATAATTGAAAATGTGTAAAGTAGCTTTCTTTTACACAGAACAGTCAGGTTCTTTCCTGCACTCCTAAGAGGAATTACACAGTGACTTCCCCTCCCTGGTGTTTTGTAAACAGGTTACATAAGAGATGCTTGAGAAAGATTACTTTAAGTGGCACAACAATCGTGAAGAGGTATTTAAGAGTTTAACTTCAGAGTTCAAGTTTTAGGGCTTTGTTCGCATGTGACGCATCTCCTACTGTATACTGTTGCACTGTGCTGTCACACAATCATTTGACAATTGTCCATTGTCACTGTGTGCATCAACAAAAATCATTTGTTTTTTTTCCTGTTTCTGATTTGACAAAAACAGGAACAATTGATACAATTCCTGAAGATTGAGTCAGAGTTTCCTGATAAATCTCAGTCGTGTTTTTAGTCAGTAAACATTAGTCAGCATGGCATCTTGAGTCTGAAGTGAGGTTCCCCAGGAGCTTCACCCATCCTGCTGAAGACAAAGATATGACTGTCATGCCAATGGTTAAAGTCTGTGTAAAGCAAATTCTAGCTGCAACACCGGCATTATGTGCCCGCCACCGGCTTGTATCCTCCCGTCCCGCCGACAGCAGGTGCCACCATTGCGGCCACCGGCATTACGTGCCCTCCCAGAGAGTGTAAGTGTGTGCTTATGTATGTTATAAATATTGCACATTTGGGCAATTAAATGCATTTTGCTGAAGGTGCAAATCCTGAAATTGATTTAACATCGTGCATCATGTCATACCCATGTAATGTTAGCAAATGTTATTGCATTTAATCATGACATGATTTAAAACATGGACTGTGAGGAAGGAGGCTGAGCACTATCAGTGTCTGACTCAGAGTCAGTTTCTGGCTCTGATGGTTCAGACAGGTCCGGCTGGGTCAGTCCGATGATGCTGCTAGCTTCCACTGTTACTGTAGGTTACGTCCTTGTTCAGTACACGGAGGAGGCTTCCCTCCCATGCGTGGCCGTGGTTTCAGCGCCTCTAACTGACACGCCCCCAGCGTTTCACAGCAGAGAGAAGTGCTTGTTTTTCCATGATTTTGAGACCTAATTTTATATACTTGGCAATTTTTTTAATCTTTCAAATTTGGCTAAGTGGTCAATGACACATGTTTCTGTGGTGAGACAAACTCATAACACAAATGTATTGCTGCTTTACACGGACTTTAAAGCGACTACAAGGAAGTTTTAAGCTACAAAGAAAAAATGTTGTGAATGTTCCTCTGATGATTAACGTCGCAATCAAAACAAACTTACACTAGCAAAGATCTTAACGACAGTAAACACTGGTGTCGTACCGCCTTTTCCAATGGGGTCGCTAGAATCAACAAAGACTTAAAGTTCCTCGTAGCCTCTGTGGATGGATGAATGGATGTATGGATGTATGGATGGATGGATGGATGGATGGATGGATGGATAGATAGATAGATAGATAGATAGATAGATAGATAGATAGATAGATAGATAGATAGATAGATAGATAGATAACTTGGGGAAAGGGAAATTAGGTTATCGTAGCACATTAAAATACAAATACAATCAAAATACAAGGGCAAATATAGGAACTTGAAAAGACAAGAAAAATAAAATACTATGTAAAATATTTTAAAAAACAATGTCATGTCATGCAGCTCAGCTGAGCCCAGGGTAGCCAGGATTTGAACCAGCAACCTTTCAATCAATAGTCGACTTGCTCTACCCGTTGAGCTACAGCCGCCCCAAAGCAATGACATAGTATGTACAATAAATGCTTTAAAGATATAATATGTAAGAATTCTGCTTTTGAAATATATAAAAATGACCAGACCTTTGTTATATATTTTGTTGAGTTATGTTCTCACATCACCGCAGTGTTCAAACCCTGGAAAAAAGGGGTTGGTTGTGTATTGTTAGTACTACTGTGAGGGAGTCAGAGGGTGAGGGGGGGGAGTTACTTACTATGAAACAAATTTCATCTTGTCCAAGAACATCAAATAAATTTAAATCAGCAATGGTGGTTCTTTAAAGGTAAGTTCATCACCACCGGAGCAGAGGTTTTGCCTCTCGAAACTTGTTTGGCAACAGGATCATTTGTGTGTAAGACTCAGCAGCATATAATTGCATGTTGTGGGAGAGTTATCTACGGCCCGGAACAATCTGGCCTCCAAGGATAAGATGTGGTAAGTACCCTGGATAAATGATGGTATGGATGAGGGCATTGTGACGTCGATTTATGAGTTTATATCTCTCGTTGTCTTTGCATATTTAGATACAGACGGACACACACACACACTCTCTCTCTCTCTCTCTCTCTCTCACACACACACACACACACACAGTCACAGCTTTGAGAGATGGATTGTTATTATCCAAACTGACAGGTACCACTACAAACACCTGACCCAAAGATGGCCATGACGTAGTCTCCTTGGACCAGAAACAAATGGGTTACTAGCAAACAGCATTTGTTTTTTGATCATTGTTCATCCTGTACTTTAATGCACTGTGGAAAGTGGAAAAGTGGAAAACAATCAAACCACTGTGGGCGTGCAGGTGGTCGAGTGGTTAGAGCGCATGCCATATACGCAGCTGACCCCGGTTCGATTCTGGCCGGAGGTCCTTTGCTGCATGTCACATCCCCCTCTCTCTCTCACATATTTCCTATTTGTCTACTGCTTAATAAAGGTGTCTGTGCCAGAAACAATCAAACCACTGTGGTTCCGCTGAGCGCACGTAAAGTGACTCATTAGCAGTTCAATGGTAAATGATCCATTGCGGAGTATTGTCTTTGTGCTGCACTGGGCGCACATTGAGATCACAAGTTATTATTAAGAAGCCTGTTTCTGCTAACTGTACTCACACATGCTGTCACTTCGCCAGGTGTACTTCCCCCAACCCCGCATGGGGGGTGTCATATCAAGTTTTCTGGAAGGATGTTCACACTTGCCACCACAAGAATACAACCATGTAAGTCCTCAGGGAATAGTCGTCACAAACCTCGACACTTCTGCTTCTGGGTTTTTTTTTTTTTGACAGCTCTTACTGGAGTTGTTGTAAGTACAGTACAGCTGTACAGTAAGTGTGACATTTACTGGACATGAGTGGTTGTAAGATTAGCAATCAGGGAGAAGCAGTTTTTATCCGCATTTGTTACAGTTTAACCTCCTGTAATCTTACTAATTCATTATTAATAAGATATTAGTCCTGTTATCTTATAAATTATCGATATTAATTTATTTCACCTTGAGAGTCCAGTATCATAATTTCATTCCCTTTTCATTTATAAAGCCCCAAATTACAATGACATTGTCTAAATGGGCTTTACAATCTGTACAGTGAGCGACATCCTCTGTCCTCAGACCCTCGAATCAAGGGAGGAACAACTTGCCATGTTGATGGAAAAAAAAAAAAAAAATTTTAACAGGGAAAAAAAGATGGAAGAAGCTTAATGAAGAAACACACAGGAGGGATCCTTCTGCCAGGATGGACCGACATGCAACAGTAGAGGCATGTAGAGAGAAGAACATTTGCATTGCCAAAATAATTTGATACAAATTCATTTTATTGTTTCCTGAAATGAGTTTCTATTTCTTTGAAAATGTTAATAATCCCCTGAGGCTTTCATGTGATGTGGTCAGCATCAAAGATGAGTCCATCAATCCAGTAAATCCCGCCCCCTCCTGTGTAGCTTTCTGTTTCTCTATCACCGTTTAAAAGCCTGCTCAGCCTCCGGAAACTGAAAGTGTGTGTTGTACAGCAGTGGAAGATGTTGCTGCTCCTGCTTTGTACAGCTTTGTTCTTTAAAGGTAAGTGTCACTGTATTTTTCATATAACTGTATAACACTTTTGCTTATAATTGTACTATGTACTGTTCCTGTGCTTGTGCTGCTGCAGCAGCTGTATTTATCCACAATAAAAGCTTATCTTATCCTGTAGCCTAGAAACCTTTACCTTTTATTATTATACAGCATGATTTAAAGTACTCTATATTCAAAGAGTCTGTATTTGTATGTGTTGTTATTGAAAATCCATATAGATATATAGATATACATATAGATGTTTTTATTCACAGTCAAAGTTTATTACATTATTCATTATTTTAATTAACATAATCACTAATCAACAATTTGCTGTGTTTGTGTGCAGCCTCAGTGTCACAGCTCACCGGTTATGGAAATCTGACAGCTGTTTATGGAGGGGACGCGCACTATGGATGCACATTAGCCAACCCAGCAGGTGCGGATGTCACTTTAAAATGTTTTATAGTAAAGATGTAACCAGCAGTGGAGGAAAGACCTGCTTTACCTTTGATTGTTCAGAGTCTCTGTCACTTGTTTCTGCACTAAGTAACTTCAGAGAGAGCGGAGGATCACGGTCTTACACACATATTTACTTCAACATACAATATTTCAAAATGTAATGTATTACATTGTTATGAAGTGATTACTTCTATTTGTAGTCAGCATGAACATTATGTCTGACAAATTGTTACAGACTTGGGAATTTGTATTTACAGTTTGACAGTGTTGCACTCAGAAACTGTGGGGGGCGCCAATTAAACAAAATGCCAATTTATCAAAATGTACACTTTAAAATACTCAAAGTGAAAGTTATCAGTTCAGAATGTTAGAATAATTAAGGATGTTGTACTTATGGGTTGAGTATTTTGTTCAAAAGTCTGTAATTTAACTTTTACTTAAGTATGAATTTCACCTTACCATCTACTAAGTTGCTTTTAAAATCGTATTTGATTAGAGTATAAATTGAATTGAGTGCAATTAATTGCTTATTTTTTAACTATTTCATATACGACTGCAACTAATGATTATTATTACTCATGGACTCATCTGCTTATTATTAATCTGGATTTACCGATTGGCTGTTTTGTTTGTAAAAAAATCTGAAAAACAATGACATTTTAAAGTAATTAATAAGTAAATAACAGTTATTTACTTAGTTCGAGTCATCAGTTCAGCTGTGCTTGTGTATAATGGTTTGTATGTTGTTTTCCCAACAGGTGTTCTCCAGGTTACGTGGCAGAGGCTTTTTAAGGACGAATCGATCGAGAACCTCGCAACCTACAGCAAACGCTTCGGGCAGCAGGTGAACGAGCCGTACCAGGGGAAGGTGACGTTCACGGAGGCGTCCCTCCACTCCACATCCATCAGTCTGAGGAACGTGACGTGGGAGGATGAAAGCTGCTACATCTGCTCGTTTAATGCATATCCAGAGGGCTCGAAAAGGAAGCAGACTTGCCTCAAAGTGCAAGGTAAATTGCAATTGATTTCCTAAGGTCACAAAATAATCTTTATTTGAACAGCTGCAGCCTCTAAACTGCCTCATTTCTATTCTCTATCAAGGAATATCTGAGGTGAAAACATCTGTGCAAGCTCTCAGCGGTGAACATCTGGAAGGAGGCATGAAGAGGGTCGTGTTTAGCTGCTCTGCAACAGGTAAACCAACTCCGACCATCGAGGGGAACCTCTCAGATGATGGTGCCTCCTCAGAAGGCCAATGTGAGACTACAGTGACAAACAGCGACCACACAACCACCAGAAGCTGCAACATCACAGTGGAAGTACCTGCAGGCTGGAGCGGACACGTGGATTGGCTGCTGAACGCTGGAATGACGGGACAAAGGAGCGTGAGGATCCCTTTTTCTTTGGGTCCCGGTCCTCCGGATCAGAGAGATCCAGGTATGCATATTAGTCATTATGTACACAGGCACGTGTTCTGTTTTACTGTAACAACAACTAACTATAACAGAACCACCCAGGAAGTCCCATGATTATTTTGGTGTACTGGACGACTGGGTTCCAAGAAATGTGCCAGTGATTAGCATCTCCGCAAAGTCGGCTTAGTAGGAGGAAGTTCATTTTTAAACAGCAGAACAGAGTCGGGAGCTTTTCTGTTTTTACCGACAGTCACAAGGTGTTAACCTGCCTAGAAAGTCCCCGTGCCAGTCAAAGTAAAAATTAGAATTACAGATTATGCAGGTGAGAGGGCAAGAAATAAATCATAAGAATTCATATGAATGAAAGAAAATAGTACCAAAAAGCAAAAAAAAAGGACCCAAATGCAAGATATACTAAGGCAGGCGGGACGGAGGATGGTGTGAGAAATCAGGAGGGAAAACACAAATACAGGAAGTAAAAACACAAGGCATAAGAAGAGTCTTTCATCCTAAAACAGGAAATGAAAGCTAAAACTCAGGACCACGGCGAACAATACAAATCAGACGGACCCATTCAGTGATTCATGGACAAGTGAGAGAACTTTGACTCCTCAGATCCTGTGAGAGACTGCGAGCTGATGCAGCAATGAACTGAAGACACATGCTGAACTTATGCTCAACCCTGGCTGCAGCAATCTGGGTCAGCTGACTTGTGGAATAGTCTGTTGCCTACTAGAACAAAGACACGTACTGGTTAGTGCCAAACTTACATGAGTCATTGCCAAGGAAATCAAATCATAAATTCCCTTGAGGAAATCCATCAGAATCGAGGGAAATACGACACTGAGACGACAATGTGGTGACACGTGAGCACACTAATTCACTGATCCAGGAAATCCAGAAAGTCCCTGATATCCACGCAGGCAGGTAGTCTGGAAAGAGCTTGGAACGCACACAGGGTCATCCTCCCCCTCGAGTCAGCTGGCAGTGACTCATTATATTCCAGGGTTGGTTTCAGTTTCATGTTCATGAAACAGCAATGTCACAGCCCAGAGTGTTACACTTGTACACACCGGCTCTCTGGGGAGGTCAGCTGTCAGATCGGGGAAGTTACGTCTCTGCATTTAAAAGCGAGAGTGTTCTCGTGAAGAAAAAAAAATCCCACCTTCCTCTTTTAACGTAAATGTCAGTTACCTTATGTCTGTGGCGACTGACAATGCGTTGTTTTTCTCTCCAGGGACAGGACTGTCTTCATCAGGGCTCGCTTTCGTGGTTTGTGCTGTGCTGTTCGTCCTCCTCATCGCTGGTGCTGCTGCGCTGAAGCTAAAAAAGTGAGATATTTTGAAACTATGTAAGACATTTTTTCTTTACAGTGAATATACAGCCGTGCAATTCTCCTCACGGGTAAATATCATACACTGATCTCTGCTTTTCTCTCTTTCTAGCAGACAAAAGAAGAGCTGCAGTCGACAAGAAGGCGTTTGCTGAGCTTTTGCTTTTCTCACAGTTGTGTGTTTTTTGTTCCTGAATTTTCAAATATGCAAGCATTATATATATATATATAAAAAAAACCTGACTTAAGCTAAATGCTGCAATCAAGATCCATTTTCCACAGGTGGTTTTCAAAACACAAAGTGCAATGTATTGAAAACCAGCTGTCTGATTGACATTTCTTGTTTAAATTGCAGACCTCGGCACTTTAAGTTTGTTTCTGGAGCTTCAAGCAAATGCTTGTTCAGGCTTTGTAGAATACACACAGGAACCAGGACAGATGTTTCGTATAGTATTAGGGGAGTTGCTTCTTAGTAACTGTGAGTGTTAAGTTTACACTTTAGAACAATTATCCAACACCGTGCAATGGTTGCTTCAGGCAAATCTAACAGGCTAATTACCAGCGTAACAAGCTGACGTGCTCAGGTGACAGGAGTCGAAAACAAGGAAATGTCCTCGAGGGGGCAGTCATGTCAAGGACTGTGCTGACAGTGCCATCTAGTGGACGTGTGGTGAAAAGGAGACAAGACACTGTACTGGTGATCTTGACAGACCAAATGTCCACCAAATCACAACCGACCAAGGAATGTAAAAGACATTTTATTCACTTTATCGTTGTATGAGCATCTATATATGAGCAGCCGCATGGGCCAAAATTGAACACTGCATTTTGCACAAACATGCTTCTTAGTTTCATACACACAGTCGCACGGTATGCATGCATGTGTGTGTGTTTATGTGTTTGAGAGTGTGCATGTATGTGCAGGTGAAGTATTCAATATTTTTGAATGAAATGAAGTATTCAATACAGGCCTCGGCGGCTGCTCATAACTTGGAACAGTTTACTGCAATATGTACTCAATACCATAAACATGTGAATTAATAACAACATTCATTTTTATTTAGATACTCATTAGATCTATATGTTTATTTATATAAGGAATTTAAATCTGACTATATATGACATAAAATACATGTGTTGCTATTTTTGCACGTTTCTTGCCACCGGGCACTTGAATGTTCAATGTTTGTGTTTAGTAATGTTATTTATACTCAACGGACATCTACCTTGACACAAATACAAATTTACTGTGAGGTTGTAACTGTGGTTTAGCGCCTACAATATGTAGGTGAGTAGTATTGTTATGCATTGACGTGCTGAGCCCTGCATTATTGTTGTGCACTTTCTCCACAATTTCTGTTGATCTGATCTTTAAGCTGATGTGTTTTAAATGATCATGTATTCTCTTAAGTGTACCCGTGTATTTATTAATTGTCTTGTGAGTAAAATAAGAAGCTTTTGTAAGAAGTGATTTCACCTGTGTGCAATGTTTGTGTCCTCCTGGAATACATGTACAAGAAGTTAAACTCCTAGTTGACTATTTAAGACAATACTGTTGTTGTGGATGTGAGGACACGTGACAAAGACGCGCACTATTACGCACCAGAAACATGGTGACCATCGGATCCAGGAAAGTGCATTTAACTTAGAGGAACCGCCATCTGCTCATGAAAATACATTCATGGTACAGACTAGATTTTTTCTTCTCGAAGGGAAACTGTGCAGGATTACCAGATAGTAAGGGTTCGATCACACCACCGGTGCCCCCTGCTCTAGATTTTACCCATACGGCCTTTGGCGCACTTCTGACGCACCGTACAGGACGCGCGGGACTCAGCTGCCAACTTGCGCGCACAGAACAGCAACAAACCTGATATGGACTTGAGACTGTAAATCTACATTTTCTGAAACAGTACGCAGAATTAATAACATGTTGGATAACACACAGTAAATTACATAAGCAGTAGCAGCTTCATATCTTCTGTCTCTCATGGATTGTTTATATTGTTCATCCTGCTGGAGGATTATATCTCCCCAAATTTCAGATTTCACTACATCCGTCAGTTGAAGCTCCGCCCATATGAGGATAACGCTCGTCATAAATACTTTCACTTTTACGCTCAATGGCGGGAGTTATGTTTACAGTCTGCAGCAGAGATGGCGCACAGAACAGTTCTGCATTTACTTTGTACGTTTGGACTCTTTCAGAAAGGTAAGAAAGAGACGATACAGTCATTTTTATGCAGCTGTGAAACTTCTTGCTCTTAATCTGAAAGCACAGCTGTGAGACTGCTGACTGCTCTTTGTCTCTGTCAGTGTGAGATTTGCCGCCAAAAGGTTAATAATAATAATAATAATTCATTTAATTTATATAGCGCTTTTCAAGGACCCAAAGTCGCTGTCGCTGTCGTTGTCTGCTTCTCTTTCCTTAACTTACTCTTTCTCATTCATCGTGCACATATCAGTGTTTGTTCTCCAACATAATGTTACAAGATGCTCTTTTAATGCAGGAAGTCTTTTGAAGCTAAATGTCCTTCTGTGATCCTTCTTGTGAATATAAACACGTTCATTTAACAGTCTTTTTCTGGCTTCACACATGATAATTCATGTTTTAAGTCACATTTTTAAAGACAAAAAACACCACCCACAATCACAGTAATAGTTTTTCTCAATTGCTAAAACACAATTTCTGAAAACATTAAACGCAAAACCTCAGCTCCAAGCACTATTTACAAAACCTCTGACTCCTCTTGCAAAATGAAACTTTCGCCTCAAAACAGATTAAACTGTGCTCAAAACCAAACACTGCCCTCAATTCATAAACAAAGCGATCAGAATGATATACACTATCAAGCAGTCAGTAAACAATACACCAAAAAATTGAAAACACGTTGTTCAAAACATAGAGTTCTCAGGGAGAAATACATTTTTAATCTCAAAACAAATTTTGTAATTTTCCATCATTGTCTTTTGATGAATGAAAACTTTTTATTTTTATCCTCCTCCTCCTTGCACCCCTATTTTTACAGTACTGTACCCTGCATCTCACAAACTTGTCCTTTGTTTCTGTGATACTGTAATTCTTGTTCTTTGTTGATATGAACCTGTAACCAGTCAAAATCTATTGAGGAGTCAGTACTGTAAACAAATGGAAAGCACAATGTTCAGGGCCAGACAATGTGTTTAGTTTACAGTATGCAGCCTACAATGCACTGTACTACAGTGTACAACACAAAAATCAAAGGAGTAAACATGTGATCAATGTGCTTCTTCTTGTCTTTGGGCTGGGTCAGGCCAGAGCACTTCGTCCACATCACAAGCAATATTTTCCCTCCTGAGGCATCGGGGCTCTGAACTGGCATACATTGATTGTGTCACATGATTTGAAACAAGTGAAATCAATTTTGAATGGTTGTGTTTAATCAATGACATGTGTTCTCTATTTGTATTTGATTGTTGCCACTTGTGTTTACCAGTATGGATGACATGTGCATTAGTGTGCAGAATGTGTTTTGAGAATGAGAATGTGTTCAGAGTTCTGCTGAAAATTCTAAGTGAGATCTGCAAATTGTGTTTTACCATGTGAAACGGTTTAAGGTATTGACAAAAGACTGCACAATTAGCTAAATGAGTTCAGGCAACTGTGAACTTTGTTCAGCCAATGGATTTTAGTGTTTTAGCAACTGAGAAAAACTGTAGTAATCTGTCATGTCCTGCAGGTCTGACAGATCTGATACGAACACGGAGGACTGTGACTGCAGCTGTCGGAGAAGAAGCTGGTTTCAGGTGTGAGCTGCTGCAGTCTAAAGATGTTGTTCAGGTCACCTGGCAGAAAGTTTTACCTGACAGAGAGGAGGCACTTGCTTCTTACACTACTAGATTTGGTCAAAGAGTGAATCCTGCCTTTAAAGATAAAGTAGGGTTTACAGATGCTGGACTGCAGAACAGCTCCATCTTCATCAGAAACGTGACAGAGGAAGATGAAGGCTGCTATCTCTGTTTGTTCAACGCCGACCCTGAAGGTGCTCTCACTGGTGAAACCTGCCTCCAAGTCTACGGTAAGAACCAACCAACTTCACACAAAGCATGCTGCTGCATTGTGTCTTCATCCTCACCAATAACTACATTTAGTTCATGTGATATCTTTTGTGTTCAGAGCTGCATGAACCAGTTCTCCATGTGAGAGAATCAGGCTCTGAGGAGACAGTGGTGTCCTGCTCGGCCACAGGTCGACCTGCTCCCACAGTGACATTAACTGTCCTGAGAGACAACGTCCACTTTCCTGGAAACAGCTCCGTCAGTGTGAACAACACCAACGGTACAGTCACTGTCACCTCTACAGCTGTGCTGACTCGTCTCCATCACATGGACACAGAGGTTAGATGTGCAGTGCGAGTGCTCTCTGCTCCTCAGAAAGAGGAGGTCAGGATGATTCCTGCTGAAGTCAAACAGTCTGCTGAAGGTGAGAAACACTTCCACACACACTGATTAAGAGACTGATGAATACCTCACCGCTCATGTCTTTAAAAAAAATGAATAAATAATGTCTTTAATGAGGATTCTGGTTCTATATCACTAATTTTCCTTTGTTCTCAAAGGTTACTCTTGGATTATTCTTCTTCTTATGGTGTTCTCTGTGGAGGCCTTGTGTTGTGGTTCAGTCATCATCACAGTCCTGCAGGAACAAAAACTCAGGAACAGGTAACTTTAAACTTTCAGCTAAACATCTGTCTTGTTGGACATCTGACTCACAGTTAATATCATAGTAATTGATCGAGATCTTTTCAGAAAAAAAACTATAAATAAAACAAATTATAAATGTTGTTCAGCACTGACTTTTCTTCATTTCATGTCGTCCCTCAGAGACCCAGAGGAGGTCACGACCCCACAAAAACCAAATGGAAACACTGAGTAAGACAATTTATTCATTTTTACTTGTACACATTTATTATGATCTGCTTCTTTTCAACTTGATTTAGTCTTCACTCTATTTTGACTTTCCACAATTAAAATTGTATTTATTAATGAAGCCATGTGTGATGCACTGAACTCTTCATGGACCATCATGTGTTCATCAGCGTGTTCATTCTCATAACATTTGTTCACAGAGATTTAAAAGTTGACTGATGTCTTACTTTACTTTATGTGTTTTTCTGTCTGTTTTATGGCTCACTTTTCTCTCTGCTACTGTTTACTTGCTGCAGTCATGCAGAAACTGAACAATGTTTCGTTTTTATTTGAAGGAACAAAACACCTTTAATGCAGGAAGAGAACGAGCTGATGAGACTGCGGACGTCTACTGGAAAAATGAATGAGGGATTTCAACAAGAGGCATCAACTGAAAACTTGACTACCATAGTCAACGATGTAGTGACACAAAGTTCAGAGTTAGAGTGAATGCAACACAGTGCAACAATAAATGTTTTCTTCAGGCTGAATACCAGCGTTACAAGCTGATGTGTTTCAGTGATGGAGTTAAAAAGAAGGAAATGTCCTGTAGGAGGCAGTGATGTCAGAGACTGCAGCTGATATTGTCATCTGGAAAAGAGAGACGACACTAAATATCATGAGTCCAAGTTCCTCTGACCAAGTTATGTTACACAATTTAATGTTTTTCTTGAATAATGGATCTATAAAGGTGTCACATGAAGCATTTTTTATCTTATTCCCAAATGATGACCTGGATCATCGTTGACTGTAGAGCTTTAAGTATGTATAAAGTTTAAAGACATATTATCATCATCATATTATTAATTTTTTTGCACTTTAACGTTTGATGTGTGTCTTTATTCTTCTACCCTGACACATGTTAAAAACATTTACTGTATTGTTTTGCTTCCATCTGTTGTTCTCTGTCAAACACTTTATAATTAACCTGTGCAATATGTTTATGGACTTTCTTTGTAATGATATCATCTTTTAGATGAAATATTTTAAATGCTTTATCTTATGAATGTTTCTGTATATTTGTACATTTTGCACACCTTATTAAAATGTGATTTAAAGACAAAAAGTGTTTCTGTGTCTGCCTGATGTTTCTGTTGCCATGGATTATGTTGATCTTTCTAACTACATCTTGTATTGTGTCCACAGTGACAAACTCAGGATGTTTGAGGGGTGAGAAATAAAAAAGGCACCCTGAAGGGCATTTTTCAGTGTTATTTCAAACATGACTCTCTTCTATTAACTGTATGAACTATTGTAGTAATGTTTTAAAGTTTCACACCCATTGTGTATTCATTTTGATCACGCCCAGTGGTTCATATCTTCTGGTGGATTGGTCATATTGTTCCGCCCCACGTGTCAGATTTCACTACAACAGTCAGTTGTAGCTCCGCCCAATAACGTCTCTTTAACTGTAACTTTCACTTTCAAGCACATTTCGGCGCGAGATATGCCTGCAGTCTGCAGCAAAATGGCGTACAGAGCAGTTCTACATCTACTTTGTGCATTTGGACTCTTTCAGAAAGGTAAGAAAGAGACGATACAGTCATTTTTATACAGCTGTGAAACTTCTTGCTCTTAAACTGAAAGCACAGCTGTGAGACTGCTGACAGCTCTTTGTTTCTGCCAGAGTGAGACTTGCTGCCAAAACGTGGTCTGCATCTGTTTACTTAACCCCTTGACGCCTGAATTTATATGCAATTATGTTAAAAAAATAATTATTTGTGTTTTTGTTTTCAAGCAGAGTGGTAAATTAAGTGGAGATAATTAATTTGACTGTAGCACATAGAATAGTTATAAATTTGGGTATGGTGCAAGGGAACACATGCACTATCTCAGCTGCATTCTTAAGCGGTTTGAGGCGAATTCGCGACAGTAGGCGTTAAAGGGTTAACTTACTTACTCATTCATTCATTGTGCTCATATCAGTGTTTGTTGTCCAACATCATGTTACAAGATGCTCTTTTTATGTAGAACATGCAGGACGACTTTTGAAGCTGAATGTACTTCTGTGCTCCTCAGGGGTGCAGATCTGATGTCAGGATTGGGCGCTATACAAAAGTTGTTTTGTTTTTTTTTGCCCATATGCAACTCATACCATGCCACCATAAATCACAACTTCGTAGAGGCTCACCATATCATTCAGAAAGCACTGCACAGGGAATCATTTATTGTGCTTACCTTTCTTGTTTATTTGTCCTAAACAGCCAACAGTGCGTATCACTGCTTACTTAACTGTTATATTAGTAAATCATAATTTTAAGGCTCTCAGGCATGTAATGTCTACCCGTGTTCTCATCTTTCGCCTCCCTCCAACCCTCCCAGATCCCCGATTCTTCTCACCATCTTCCTTTTCTCCCAGTGTATGGGACTACTTTATGCATGACGAATTGATATGGAGGAGTATCAAAATATGAGGCCCCAACCAAGTTGTGTAAATTAACTGATCAGGTTTTTAATGATGATGATTTAATGATCAAGTCTGAAAATACATTTGTTCAATTTTGAATAATTTATGGTATTTTTATTGGGGGGGACAATTCATGTTTTTCAGAAACTAGTGCATTGCCTGTAGGAAGCATGTATTCCTATAGAAAAGTGGGAGGTTAAGTAGCGTTTTCATGGATGGCCAAATGAGGCTGTGTTTGAAGGTGGGACGTCAGGGATATAATTGGCCGTTTTTTTATTTTGACATACTGTATGAACACAATGGACCTAAATCACAAAAAACATAAGATCAGGGTAGAAAAAGTTCGATTTTTACTGTGAAAACCACAAATATGTTTAACAAACCATTTTTATTACTTCTAATGCAAAAATAAATTGTCTGCTAAATTTGTGCATAAGTTTTTAAATTTTTCAAAATTATATGTAACTATTTACATTTAAATGCAGGCAATGCCTCAGGCTCAGGCCTCCCTCAGCTCTCGTGCCTGCTCCACATTCAGCAGTCTCCTCGTTGTTCTAACTCACAACACAAAAAAACGACTTAACTACACACTAAACACACGACACCAAACACTACATAACACACTAACTATACACTCCAAACATGCTATATGTCACAAATCTCTCAACTCTAAAAACTCGCTGTCTCTGTCACCGTCACTGCTGCTGTCACTCTTCCCCCTGTTCCTCAGCAACCAAATCACGTGTTTAGCCATATAATTTTATGTTTGGTTGGTGCAGCGCCTTTTTCCACCAATAACAACGTGTTTTTTTGCTTGCAAACACTTGCTGCTTGTGGACACTTTTGTGAGAAAAGCCTGTTTTTACCGTTTCTAACTGCACCAGACACAAAGCAAACGTGACAGCGATGTTCGCGAAAAAGCGTGGCGGACATTATTTATCATAAATCTGGTTTTGGACGCGTCTGTGCATCAGTCGACTCAGGTGGTGGGCCGTGTGGGTGGGCTAGCAGCTAGCTCCACACGAACATCCACAGATTCCGATTCCAGTCTGTTGTCCTCGCGTATCCGGATCCCCTCAGACCGGAACAGACTCGGTCCGGACTTGTTCAGTCTCATTAATCCACAACAGTCAGTTTAGATACACAGAATGAGACTGAACCACCGGTAAAATCCCGGTCCGGCTCGCCCCGCTTCAGGTATTAATCCGCTTGTTTTTTAAGGTGTGTTGTGGGGATGAGCTCTGCAGTGATTGGCTCTGGTGCGCACATGGCTATGGTGGCTATGGTTGACAATGCTAGCGGAATTGTTAAATCATTTATGAAATCATTTATCAACGGTATCATTGTAGTCCAAACAAATCCGACAATGGATACCCTTAAACCATGCAGCAGCCATGTTGAAAATCTCAAGTCAGTCTGATCCTGATCTGCAGAGATATTTGAGACACACACACACAGACAGACAGAGATTCCTTGCTTTTATAGAGAGATTGGGGGAGACATGTCCCCCTTGTCCCCCCCTGGGATCTGCACCCATGGTGCTCCTTGTTGTGATGCTCATTTAACAGTCTTTTTCTGGCTTCACACATGACTTATATTTCATGTTTTATGTCACATTTCTAAAGACAAAAACCACCAACCATAATCACAGTACTAATAATCTGTCATGTCCTGCAGGTCTGACAGATCTGATACGAACACGGAGGACTGTGATGGCAGCTGCTGGAGAAGAAGCTGGTTTCAGGTGTGAGCTGCTGCAGTCTAAAGATGTTGTTCAGGTCACCTGGCACAAAGTTTTACCTGACAGAGAGGAAACACTTGCTGCTTACACTAGTAGATATGGTCAAAGAGTGAATCCTGCCTTTAAAGATAAAGTAGGGTTTACAGATGCTGGACTGCAGAACAGCTCCATCTTCATCAGAAACGTGACAGAGGAAGATGAAGGCTGCTATCTCTGTTTGTTCAACATTGATCCTGGTGATGATCTAAAGGCTACAACCTGCCTACAAGTCTACGGTAAAGTAAAGTCATTTCTGTTGTACAATACAAAGAACACTACATGCAGAGAATTATGACTTTAATCATTTTCACTGTTCATTATGTTCATCTCACCATACGGGACAGAAAGTGTTAAATCATATGTTGATGTTTTTGCTTCGACATCATGAATGTGACATTTTTACATATCTTTTGTGTTCAGAGCTGCATGAACCCGTTCTCCATGTGAGAGAATCAGGCCACAGGTCGACCTGCTCCCACAGTGACATTAACTGTCCTGAGAGACAACGTCCACTTTCCTGGAAACAGCTCCGTCAGTGTGAACAACACCAACGGTACAGTCACTGTCACCTCTACAGCTGTGCTGACTCGTCTCCATCACATGGACACAGAGGTTAGATGTGCAGTGCGAGTGCTCTCTGCTCCTCAGAAAGAGGAGGTCAGGATGATTCCTGCTGAAGTCAAACAGTCTGCTGAAGGTGAGGAACACTTCCACACACACTGATTTATAGAATGATGACAACTTTAAACTCATGTCTTCTGTTTATCTGACAGGTTTCCAAGAGGATTCTGGGAACAAGAACATCACTACATTGTTTGTGGTGCTGGTCGTCTGTTGTGTTGCAGCAGCAGCAGTCATCACAGTCCTGCTGATACGAAGACATGTGAACAGGTAATTCTTAACTTCAACTCATCATTTGTCTCATTTAATTTGGTAATGATTGACTTGACCTTTTCAACCACACCAGTAAGTAGAAGATTTATATATTTTTGTTCACCATTGACTTTTCTTCATCCTTCAGTCGGAGACTCTGAGGAGCTAATGACACCACGAGAAACAACTGCACACACTCGAGAGTAAGATCCTTTATTGATTCTCACTTGTAAATTATTTTTTCTTGCTTCAGACTGATGAAATTGACTCATATGTTGTTTTTCACTGAAGGATCAGAACACATTTGATGCATTAAGATAACGAGAACTTAAGGCAACAATCAGCTGAGAAAGGTAAAGTAAGTGACAGCCCAGAACCATCGACCGGCACTCGCCAACAACTATTTGGTGACACAAAGTGACCCACAAGACTGATGGCAGAAGGAAAACTGGCCTGAAATAGACCTGTGTAAGATCACTGAAACATTTGGCATGTGGATTTCTCTTTTTTAAGTGACTTTACACTCTAACAAGTGTTTTGTAACTAGGGCTGTCAGGCGATTAAAAAAGTTAATCTAAAGGTACACCAATAAAGAATTCAAATTCTAGGACATTACAAAATTGTATTGCAGGACTAATCTATTGAATACACTAAGAAGAGAAGAGAAGAGAAGAAGAAATCCACATTTTATTGGTGAAGTGCGTTTCATAAATGAAATTTAGAAGAAAATGGTTAAGCACATCCCAGCAAACCAATAAGGCCAGGTGCATTATTCAAAAATGCAATACAAATACACTTATATAAATAAAATTTAGAAATAAATTAAGGCTGAATCTCAAATAGGCACTTAAGTAGACTCTTTATCCCAACGTGTTTAGCGTTTAAATGATAAGTCAAGCCGGAGCAGCTTCGGTGATAGGCGAATTCTTTTTTTACAAAAGCTACAAATCACCGCGTTCTTGTTGATAGTCCCATCTTCGTTCTTTTTATAAATAAACTTGCCGTTCAAAGGCCCTATAATGATGTGCTCGCCTCCTCCCCTGACTCGTGTCCAGGGTGTGTTGTAACCCTGCTTTGACTAGCAACGCAGGTGGGAAGTGACGAATACGTCCAGACAAGTTCCTCTGTGCTACCGTCATAGACATATTAGAGTTTAGATTCACTGCCCCCGTAACTCTGAGTCTGGACCCCCCTGTGGCCCCCCCGACAGGGAGTCTGCATCAATAATACTATGACAGATTTCTTGCAATGATTTTGTTCTGAAGGGAAAGGCAGAAATAAAGTGTCTCAGCAGTTTACTACCCAATCAAAATTGCTGAAATTGTAAACACTGCTTTGTCTGAATGAGAGATTTATCCTTTTTTCCGGGTTGTATGTGCCCCCTAACAAAAAAGCCGGCCCCAACCTGGCCCCCTTATGAAAACTGGTCTAGAACCGCCACTGTGTGTGTGGGTGTTTTTTTAATAACTCAAAATAATGACTGTATTTCCAGCTAGAAAACGCGGATCTCTCTCCTCCTTCCAAGATGCTTGCGTCGCTGCGCGGTGTTACACGTGAGTGAGTGTCCTCGTGCTGAAAACGTGACTTCTCGCGCACGAGACGTCACTCCTCGAGACACAAGAAGAAAGCAAAATATATATTTTTACAAAGGAAAATGACAAAAATAATAGTAACGCACAGTGTCTTGAATTAGCAGCTTTAATCTGATTACTGGTTTGGAAATATTACCAAATTAGATTACTCATTACTTAAAAAAAAGTGGTCAGATTAGAGTAACGCGTTACCGGCGTCACTGATTGTAAGTGCAACAAGGAGCTTGAGAACGTCAGTTATAACAACCCACGTATTTAAAAAATGTCGGGTTTAAACAGTGCCGGATTTAGCAATTTGGGGGCCCAAGGCGAAGGTATGTATGGGGGCCCTAAACCCTGCATACACTTCTTTACTCCAAAATGAAGACAGAGAACGAAGACAAGCTAATAGTACACAGGTTAATAGTTACCCATGATGGACAATAAGAAAACGACTGTCCTTGCAAAAATTCCAGGTTAACCAGCACTGTTTATTTCTAAAAGTCGGCAACAAAAGCACATAACACAGTCCCCTGATTCACTGTAGATAAGCCACGTCCTATTAAGCTTCTCCCTGTTTTTCATTTGGATGTAGTAGTTATTACTACACTGCATGAAAAGTGGGATTTTCGTCCCCGTAAACGCCTGGAAATCTCCCTAATTTTCGGCACTTCATCTGAGCCACATACTGGAGTAAAGGAACCATGACGTATGTGGAGCTCCCAGAGGTGCAAATGGCTCCAATTTGCATATGAATAGCAGCGAAACCAGAGAATGTGTGGGCTGGCTTGAATATCTTCACTCAGTATTGGATGAAACCACTACTCATAAACAAGCAAAATCACTCGTGATTGGTCACCCTGGGCCATTATAAATGTAAACCCCAGTAAGAATAAATAAATAAAAAATATATGTTCATTTATATTTATGATATAATCAAGGACATGAATGAATTAATTGAGGAAAGGAACATTTGCCAGGAAGGTGTTGTTTATTCAAAGAAAGAGTTTTATTAGCACAAACACAATCACACCACAACTATGTACAAAGCATAATCTGCCCACACAACAAACGGGAAGCTCACGAGAAGCCCAAAATCCTGCAGCACCGCGAAGTGTCTGTTATGCAGACGTCTGTGGTGCTGCTCTGTACTTCGGAATCGCCTCTCGTGTGACTGCAGTGTGGCGCAGAGCTCGGTCAGCTCCCGGCTGCGAAAGGACGGAGGTCGCACAATCCATCCAGACACCCCGCCATCTTGTGCCGTCTTCCTCCTCAGACATCAGGTCCATGGTGGCGCACTTCGAAAGGTCCACCTCATCCTCACCTAGCACTCTGTCTCGCTTCCAGCAGCTGTAAAAACAATCAATAAAGACGATCAGTACTGCGCGATGCACTGCGTATGGATACAGCACATCTATTATTTAATAGAATAATAGTCACATTGACCAAAAACGGATCTAATCTAATAATGTCTTACAGGCAGCTGGAAAACAATTAAAAATACTGGTATGAATAAAGAAACTAAAGTCACAGTAAAATTAAACTAGGGAGAAAACAGTTACTTACACACAATGGCGTCATTATCGGCATCATGTTAATCTGGACTTGCAGACATAGCTCCGAGCTAACAGGAGGTCACGGCTTTGTTGTGAGGCGAGGTTAGTCTGTGAAAACAAAATGCTGGCAGCGATAAACCTCCGTGTCCCTCTGCGGCAGCGAAGCTCCATCCGTTGGCGACACTCTCCGTGACGACGGGGCAAATCTCCTCCCGTCCGCGCAGGCCTCCTCTCGACAATGGCCGTGCCGCTAGCCTAGCTCCTGCTAGCTAGCTTAGCCGAACTTGCTTCGTGTCCAATAAAACACAAACACTTCGACTGCGATGGAGAGTCCAACTCACACACTCACAGCACGTCGTCCGACAACAGTTCACAGTCTGTTAGTGATAAAACACGACACTGATGGCACACACAGTCCACTGTCAGCTGCTCGACGCCATTAACTCTCCTCTCCTTCTTCCTCGTCACTCACGCTCCTGTCTACCCGGAAGTGTAAAAACTCTTAAAGGTCATGAACTCTCACACGCTATAAGAATTACTTTTCAACTTCTTTTAAAACATTCAGAACCCATGATATTATAGAAATACTTATACATTTTAACAGTTATCTCAAAATATTTTATGCAAATTTTAACTTCTTAACAACTGGTGTTTTATCTTTAACTTGTTCCCAGGAGAGCGAGAGAGAGAGAAAACAAGAATAAAAAACCTTTTTTACATAACATTGGCCATTGCTAATGACATACACAGTAATTAATCTAGCATACTTTCATTCAATAAATCAATTCAAGCTAAAATATAAGGGTCTATAATTAGGCAATACTGAGCCTCATCTATTTATACCAGAGATTTTCTTAAAATGAAGTTAACACTTTTAGAAAAAGGTCACCTGGGGTAAAAACTCCCCCTGCTACCCTGATTTGCATTTGTATAGCTCACAGCATTTTCATTTACATGTTAAAGCCTCCTCTAGAATCAGGGGGAGGGGGGTCATCGGGGGACAACTGCCAAGCAAGGCCCACGTCAATTTCTGACAATTCACGGCAGTTTTCGGTGTTGCCTGCAAATAGCCGCGTGCAGTCGCAAACCTGAAATTCCACGTCAATCTACAGTGCCGCATACTGACGAAAATCCCACTTTTCATGCAGTGTAGTAAATCTCCGACCCTCATGATTTTTGGGGAATTCCACACTAATTTGTATGGGACCTTTGCGAACACTGGAACATCGCTCCTCAGCCGTGAGCTTCTTAGGCCAGAGAGCCGGGTCACCTGTTAGTAAGTCTAGAGTGCTTTGGTTGGTGGCAGCAGGATTAGCACAGCTAGGGCTAGGGCTATAACTGGCAGAACTAGGTTGACTCACCAGAACCCACCATTGTCATCATCATCGTCATCATCGCTGTCAAAATGGCCATCACTGGACAACTTGTCTGTGTCAACGCCAGACACAGCTAACGTTAGCGGCTGCTGCTGCTGTTGCGGCGCCGGCATATCCAACCGTTTGGACGTGGACGACTGTATCCCCGGTAACAGCAGTGGTAAAATAGTTTGTCAGCTTTGCTATATATTTCTCCGCGTCTTTTTCCTTTTTCCGTTTATTCGAACCGCTCGGGTAGTTTCGTTTCATTTTAGCTTTAACTCCTTGTCTGTTTGTTTACATCTTCTGCTTCTTCTTCTTCTTCTCCTTCTGTGTGGTTTATTGGCGGTTGGCAAACGGTGCATTACCGCCACCAACTGGACTGGAGTGTTTTTTGTTTGTGTTCATCTTTTGCAGTCCGTCACGGACTAGTCCATTTCATTGTGAAAGTAGGGGGTGTATATGGGACAGATACTCATGAATTTGACATTTTAACTAATACTTAAACGTTTTTCTAAAGAACGAATTACATATTAATAACAATTACCACGTTTTTGAAGTGTGTAGATGATACATTTCTTATTTTCCTTTTTTTTTTTTTTCTGGAGGTTGGAGGGGGCCCCCCCCTACAACCGCTGGTGGAGGGGCCCCAAGCAACCGCCTACCTATGCCTCTATGTTAAGACCGGCTATGGGTTTAAATCGGGCTCGGGCTCATAATTACAGTTAATGTGTCGGGGCGGGCCGGGTTCGGACACAACGTGCACGGGCTCGTGTTTGGTCGGGCTTCATATTTTGGGCCCGATCTAAACTCTAAGACATATGTCTATGGCTACCGTAATGTGCCACTGCCAAGTAGCATACGGATCATTCAATGGGCCAAATTTAAAATGCTCGTGCATTGAATTGCCACTCAGAATCTCAGAATTAATTGCGTTAATTTTCATAACGTGTTAATTTGCTGTGTAATTAATTAATCTAATTAACGCGTTAAACTGACAGTCCTATTTGTAACATCATTAATATGTTTTTTTATTTTTACACCAGTTCACTGTTGCATCCAGATGAACAATTACCATCCTGTATGTTTTAGAGATGCACGACATGGATTTTTCAGCCAACATAATAACCGATGATCAGCTGACTCTCATGGCTGTAAAGTCTAAGAAAGGTTCAAATGTACTGAGCAAAGATTTTTTACTTGATAATTCAAAGCAGTGATGAGACTTTGGCCCTCGTGTTGTGTTTGTCTTATGAAGACCCCGCAAAAAACTGACAAAAACATTTATGAGTAAGACAATCTAGTCATTTTTAGTGTATTGCTTCATTTAAACATGATTTAGTCTTCACTCTGTTTTTGACTTTTCAAAGCCATTGTATTTATTAATGAAGCCAATTGTGATGCACTGAACTCTTTATGGAGCATTATGTGTTTAGAGTCAGCGAATTCATTTAACATTGTTCAGACAGATTTAGAAATTGACTGATTTTGTATTTTATTTCAGGAGTGAACACGTGTTTTTCTGTCTGTTATCGCTCACTTTTCTCTCTGCTTCTGTTTACTTGCTGCAGTCATGTAGAAACTGAACAATGTCTTGATGTTATTTGAAGGATGAAAATGCCTTTAATGCAGGAAGAGAACAAGTTAATAAGACCGCAGACATCTACTGGAAAAAAAATGAGGGTTTTCAACAAGAGGAATCAACTAAAAACTTGACTACCATAGTTAACGACAGAGAATCCTCCAGTACAGGACTGTGGCGGTCACACAGACAGCTGATTTAATCACAAGTGGACTTTTATACAGTTCACTTCACTGTTATTAAGAGTTACAGTGAATGCAACACAGTGCAATAGTAAATGTTTGCTTCAGGCTGAATACCAGCGTTACAAGCTGATGTGTTTCAGTGATGGAGTTAGAAAGAAGGAAATGTCCTGTAGGAGGCAGTGATGTCAGAGACTGCAGCTGATAGTATCATCTGGAAAAGAGAGACGACACTAAATATCATGAGTCCAAGTTCCTCTGACCAAGTTATGTTACACAATTTAATGTTTTGCTTGAATAATGGATCTATAAACGTGTCACATGAAGCATTTTTTATCTTATTTCAAAATGATGACCTGGATCATCGTCTACTGTAGAGCTTTTAATATATATAAAGTTTAAATGAGACATATTATATAGAGACAAATGTTTGGTGAGTGAAGGTTATTACGTTTTTTGCACTTTAATGTTTGATGTGTGTCTTTATTCTTCTACCCTGACACATGTTAGAAACATTCATTGTATTGTTTTGCTTCCATCTGTTGATCTCAGTCAAACACTTTATAATGAACCTGTGCAATATGTTTATTGGCTTTCTTTGTAATTTCATCCTCTTTTAATTGAAATGTTTTAAATGCATTATCATTTCACTTTTTTCTGTATATTTGTACGTTTTGCACACCTTATTAAAATGTGATTTAAAGACAAAAAAGTGTTTCTGTGTCTGCCTGATGTTTCTGTTGCCCTGGATTATGTTGATCTTTCTAACTACATCTTGTATTGTGTCCACAGTGACAAACTCAGGATGTTTGAGGGGTGAAAAAAAAAAGGCACCCTGAAGAACACTTTTCAGGGTTTTTTCATCCATGACTCTCGTCTAATAACTGTATGAACTATTGTAGGTAATGTTTTTAAGTTTCACGTCGTGTTGAGTCACATTCGTCTCTTCACTCTCTGACTCTGTCCCAGATTATAGTGACACCAAGTGAAACACTGATAACTTGAGTGAAGTCAGGAAGTGATATCTGTCAAGTTCATGTCTCAACATGAAGATCGAAAGGAAAACATTTGTAATACACCCAGTGTGATGTACTGGTTCTGATCAGACCTCAGGGACAACTGCACCAAAGGAACCACTGAATAACTGAAACTGTGTTTGGCACACTTCTGACACACTGGACCATGTGAATGTGATCTGCTGCACATTGTGCACACAGAGCAGCAACAAACCTGAGATGGACTTGAGGAGGAAATGATATAAAACCGAACTCTGCTCAGAGACAATGTGTCTGATTGTCATCATTAATAACATGTTGGATGACACAGTGAAGTAAATGATCAGCAGCTTGTTGCAGCATCAGATGGATCACATTGTTCCTCCCCAAGTGTCAGATTTCACTACATTAGTCAGTGAAGCTCCGCCTCCTTTAACTGTAACCTTCGCTTTCAAGCACATTTTGGCGGTAGATATGCCTGCAGTCAGCAGCAGAGATGGCGCTCAGTGCAGTTCTACATTTACTTTGTGTGTTTGGACTCTTACAGAACGGTAAGAAAGAGACGATACAGTCATTTTTATACAGCTGAGAAACTTCTTGCTCTTAAACTGAAAGCACAGCTGTGAGACTGCTGACTGCTCTTTGTTTCTGCCAGAGTGAGATTTGCTGCCAACACGTGGTCTGCATCCATTTCCTTCACTTACTCATTCATCCATTCATTGTGCTCATATCATTGTTTGTTCTCCAACATAATGTTACAAGATGCTCTTTTAATGTAGAACATGCAGGAAGATTTTTGAGACTAAATGTCCTTCTGTGATCCTTCTTGTGAATATAAACACATTTTCAGGTTATAGTCTTTTTCTGGCTTCACACGTGACTTATAATTCATGTTTTATGTCACATTTTAAAGACAAAACCCACCAACCACGATCACAGTACTAATAATCTGTCATGTCCTGCAGGTCTAACAGATCTGATACGAACACGGAGGACTGTGACTGCAGCTGTCGGAGAAGAAGCTGGTTTCAGGTGTCAGCTGCTGCAGTCTAAAGATGTTGTTCAGGTCACCTGGCACAAAGTTTTACCTGACAGAGAGGAGACACTTGCTTCTTACACTACTAGATATGGTCAAAAAGTGAATCATGCCTTTAAAGATAAAGTAGGGTTTACAGATGCTGGACTGCAGAGCAGCTCCATCTTCATCAGAAACGTGACAGAGGAAGATGAAGGCTGCTATCTCTGTTTGTTCAACGCCGACCCTGAAGGTGCTCTCACTGGTAGAACCTGCCTCCAAGTCTACGGTAAGAACCAACCAACTTCACACAAAGCATGCTGCTGCATTGTGTCTTCATCCTCACCACTAACAACATTTAGTTCATGTGATATCTTTTGTGTTCAGAGCTGCATGAACCCGTTCTCCATGTGAGAGAATCAGGCTCTGAGGAGACAGTGGTGTCCTGCTCGGCCACAGGTCGACCTGCTCCCACAGTGACATTAACTGTCCTGAGAGACAACGTCCACTTTCCTGGAAACAGCTCCGTCAGTGTGAACAACACCAACGGTACAGTCACTGTCACCTCTACAGCTGTGCTGACTCTTCTCCATCACATGGACACAGAGGTTAGATGTGCAGTGCGAGTGCTCTCTGCTCCTCAGAAAGAGGAGGTCAGGATGATTCCTGCTGAAGTCAAACAGTCTGCTGAAGGTGAGGAACACTTCCACACACACTGATTTATAGAATGATGAGAACTTTAAACTCATGTCTTCTGTTTATCTGACAGGTTTTCATGAGGATTCTGGGAGTGAGATCAAACGTTTCACCATCATCACTACACTGTCAGTGGTGCTGCCCTTCTGTTTTGTTGCAGCAGCAGTCATCACAGTCCTGCTGATACGAAGACATATGAACAGGTCATTCTTAACTTTAACTCATCATTTGTCTCATTTAATTTGGTAATGATTGATTCAACCTTTTCAACCACACCAGTAAGTAAAAGATTCATCATTGACTTTTCTTCATCCTTCAGTCGGACACAAAGAGACTCTGAAGAGATCATGATGACACCACGAGAAACAACTGAACACACTCAAGAGTAAGATCCTTTATTGATTTCTCATTTGTAAAAGTTTGTTGTTGCTTCAGACTGATGAAATTGACTCACATGTTGTTTTTCACTGAAGGACCAAAACACCTGTCATGCATCAAGATAACGAGAACTTAAGGAAACGGACGCCACCTGAGAAAAGGGAAGGAGGTGAAAGCTCAGAACCATCGCCTGAAATTTGCCGAAAACTATTTTGATACAAAATAACCCACAAGACTGGTGGCAAAACGAAAACTTCCCTAAAATACGGTGACATTTGTGTAAGATCAGTTACAACATTTGGCGTGCTGCATTTATGGACATGAATGTGGATGTGACTGATATAATTTGTTGACCACAGGTGGTCGTCTTCAGGTCTGAGTAAAGAAGCGAACACACCTGTATTTGATATATAATGATGGAAAATCACAGGTACAGAATTAATGAGTTAGTGATTTAAACACTTCTGTAGTCAGATGTGGATACAGATGCTCACACCTGACTGTGGAGAGAACTGGAACATCTGTACAGGAATGATTCAACTTTAAGGACAATGCAACAGTTTTTCTGTATTTTGTAACTCACACATTGCATCATGTGCAGTGAGTGAAATAATTGTTTTTGGAGCCAAGAAGAACGACTAACAGCAGCCACACTAAGACTGTGACAAAGTCATCTTATTGTCACCTTAGGAATATATCCAGGATAAATGGACTTATGTCTCAGCAGGATTTGGACAAACTTGTCTGTACATTTATCCTCAGAGGACTCGACTACTGTAACGGTGTCTTTACAGGACTCTCTAAAAGAACTCATCAGACAGCTGCTGCTGATTCTGAACGCTGCTGCTCGAGTCCAAACAGGAACCAAAACAGTAGATCACATCACTCCAGTTCTCACATCTTTACACTGGCTTTCTCTTTGTCAGAGAATAGATTTAAAACTCCTGCTGTTGGTTTATGAAGCACTGAATGGTTTCAGGCCAAAATACAAAATACACTTCTGACCTGCTGCCACGTTATGAAGCGTCCAGACCTCTGAGGTCGTCAGGTACTCGTCTGCTTTTAGTCTCCAGAGTCAGAACTAAACATGGAGAAGCAGTGTTCAGTTATTATGAATCACAGATCTGGAACAAACTCTGAAAACTGCAGGTCTGCTCTGAGTCTCACCTCGTTTAAATCAACACTGAAGACCTTTCTGTTTGCAGCTGCTTTTCACTGAAGCAATTTTAAAGGTCTGAACTGCACTGTGACTTTTATTTTCTAATCTGGTCTCTTTTAAAACTTTTTCTATTTTAGCCTACTTAACTTAACTCTTGTTACTTGTTTTTAATTTGTATTTTTTTATGTTTTTTAATGTTATTTGTATGCTCCGTTAAATCAGTTTGTTTAATGTCAAATGAGACTGTTAACATCCTGAATATCAATAATGAATTGTGTTTAACGATATCAACAACAGGTCACAAAAACGATGTTCTGTTGAACTAAATTGTGTCCTAAGTTTGCAGCTGTGGTCATTTGTAGGAGCCACAAATGAATTGGTAGGTGTTTTTCTATTAGTTACAAGGTGAAGGGATATTGTTATCTTTTGCTGTGTGTTTTGGTTTTGATATTTTTTTATGTCGTCATATTGAGTAGGGGGCTAGTGGGTGACGTGGATGTGGGCGGGTTTATTAGTTAATATAGGCAGCTGTTCATCTCTCATTGTCGGGGGGGGGGGGCTGGGTCGGTGTATTTTGATTATGAGTTTGTGCATTTTATCATGAGTTGAAACTTATTTTCGAATATCAATGACCTTTTTTTAGGAAGCGCGTCAGACAACCTCAGTCTCTCAGTGACTTTGTCTGTTTAAGTCGCTCCATCATTAGTTTAGTGAGATAACATGTCACAGCTCCACAGTTATCAGTGTTTTGTAACATCTGTGATATATTTTACACTTGTTCAAATGAAATGTATGTAACTGTACTGCTGGTTTTGTATTTTTGTTTTATAAATGAACTGAATCTTGATGAAATTACAGTCTTCACTGAATATTAATAAATGTGTGAAAGTGCTGCGTTGAAGTGATGTGCAAAAATAATGAAACAAATCAATGTTTCTTATAAATCAATATGTTCTTTGTATTATCTACAACGTTATTTAACTAATTTCTGTCTTAACAGAACAGACAGCAATCTGAGATAATCTAGTTACTGCTAGTACTGCTCCAATTGGTCAGGATGTACCACTGTGGAGAGGTAGAGTGCACCAGACGTCACGCGCTGTTTAAATCAAATTTAACAGCAAATTAGTAATTTCTTATTAAACAACAGTCTTTACTTCTCATTTGTTTAATAAATTAGCCCACATGTTTGTTTCTCGGGTCTGGTTGCTTCATGTTTCGGTGAATAAGTGTTTATGTGACACCCTCGTGGATCAGCCTATCAGGAAGTCACCTTTGGACTGAAATGTTGTTTCATGTCCCTTCATGACTACTTGTAGGTGCAGATGTGGACACTTCATACTCCATATAACTCCATACCAATATCTACTGATGGATCCAAAGAGCAGAGAGTGGACTTGGAGGAACAGAAGTGTTCATACCAGAATTTAATGGAATCATATGCAAAATAATTATGAACAGATGATCTGTGTTCACAGTAGAACAGGTTGGTTTGCTATGTGCCATTAGATTAGACAAGCAGGAGGAGATGGCACTCAGAGCTCTACTACTTTTCTTCTATACGTTGGGGATCTTTCAGAAAGGTAAGCAGAAGATGATAAAGTAATGTGTGATTCAAACTTTGTTTTTTTTTACATGCGTGTGTCATTTCTGTTGAGCCAAAATCACAGCTGTGACTCTTAAATAATGTGATAATGTGCTTCATCACGCTGCATTTGGATTAAATAATAACTTCGCATTTTGCTTACAATGATAATTTATATTTTCAAAGAAAAAAATGCATTAAAAGTACGTTTTTATACTCGCTGACATGGAAGGAGGTTGTGGAAGAGAAGCAGGGGGAGTGTCTGATCATGCAGAGTTTCTTCTGGTGACAAACACAGTTTATGGTTGTGGTCGAGACAGCTAAATTTTACATTTACTGGAAATTTGCCGGTTTATTTTTATCTATTTTTTTTATTTTATTTACGCTGGTACGCGGAAGGAGCAAATCAGATCTTCTGGAATGTGGAATTACAGGTGGCATACCAAGGTGTGTGAGAGGGAATGTGCACTGGCACCGTATTTCTCTTATGTTGCTTCTTCAAAAGTTTACAGTAAAATGTGACAGAGAATTTAAAACAAGACATTCTAAATCCTGCAAGTATTTATCAGCAATACAGTAGTTGTGATTGTGCTAGTAAAATTTTCAGTTAGGGGCCACTGTGCTCCTAGTCTGGAGCCCTGTAAAACTGCACAACATTCAGATTGTGGTAAATGTAAAAGTGTGATTACTTTATGTGTCAAACCCTCAATGAGCATTAATAAATAACATATTACACTGGCAGGTTCTATGTATCTATTTTTTCATATAAAATATCATAAATATGGGACCATGTAAACTACTAATACAAACCTTCCTTGACATCGTCATGGAAGCAAAATTGGACATTCCACTGCTGTAAAGCACAGAGACAAGAGCTAAAACTGTGAGTCACCATCTTGGAGACTGGCTGAAAGAAATACAATTTTCACTTTTGAACCAGCTGTGAAGTCTTTTCAGTGGTGACCTTGACTCTTTTTAAAAGGCTTATCTGAAAATCTCTCTATAAAAGCAAGGAATCTCTGTCTGTCTGTCTGTGTGTGTTCCTCAAATATCTCTGCGGATCAGGATCACACTGACCTGAGACTTACAACATGGCTGCTGCGTGGTTCAAGGGTTTGCGACTTCGCATTTGTTTGGACTGTAATGATACCATTAATAAAGTATTTCATAAATGCTTTACAAATTCGCAAGCATTGTCCACCGGAGCCACCACAGCCACGTGCGCACCAGAGCCAATCACTGCAGAGCTCAAGCCCACGACATATCTTAAGAAACAAGCGGATTAATACCTGCAGAAGCGCAAACTGGACCAGGATTTTGCCGGCGGATCGGTCCCGTTCTGTTCAGTGCATCTCAACTGACTGTTGTGTATTAATGAGACTAAAAGAGTCCGGACCGAGTCTGTTCAGATCTGAGGAGATCCGGAGACACGCGGACATCCAAGTGGAATCGGAATCTGTGGATGTTCATGTGTAGCTAGCTGCTAGCCGCTAGCCAACCCACACGGCCCACCTCCCGAGGCGACGGACCGGACGCGCCGGCACGTCCAAAACCAGACTTACCCCCAATTTCCATTGGATACGTCTCTGCTGCGTTGCGTCTCTGCCATGCCAGCGGAGCAAATACGTTTCACTTTAGTCAATGTGTCAGTCTCCACCAGGTCCGCTGCGCTGCGTATCTGCTCCGTCCCAGCTCCGGCAGTCCGGAGCCCTCCGGCACAGATACGCAGGACTTCTATATCTGGCGGACGCCGGAGCACGACGCAGCAATTCAGCTGAATTTAGCACCGAGCAGACAGGAAGTCAAGCGCCAAAATAACAAACAGCATCCGGTTACCTTTCAAAATAAAACACTCCGTGTTGACACCAGCACACAAATCTCAAAAAAGAGACAAACACAAGCTCTTCTGCTGATCCTTCGGTCGGGAACACTTCGTGTTGTTGTTTTTAATAACACAGACCTGTAACTGCGGTCGTGAGTGATTATGTGATTATCGTGGGAACTCCTCTGCCTCGTGAGCCAGCTGTCTACCGTACTGCGCCGTGGCGGACTCAATCCGCAACCGGTGGGGATTGGCGGACGGCGGAGCAAAACCGGATCGGAGCTGCAACGCAGCGGACACGTATCCAGTGGAAATTGGGGGTTAGGGTAAATAATGTCTGCCACACTTTTTCGCGAACATTGCCGCCACGTTTGCTTTGTGTCTGGTGCAGGAAGAAACGGTAAAAACAGGTTTTTGTCACGAAAGTGTCCAAGCAGCAAGTTTGGTTGTTGAGGAACAAGAAGTTGTGGAGGGACATAGGCGGATGAATGACAGACAACGACGGTCGGTGTAGAGACAGCGATATTGAGAGTTGAGAGATTTGTGACATTTAGCGTGTTTGGAGTGTATAGTTAGTGTGTTATGTAGTGTTTGATATAGTGTGTTTAGTGTGTAGTGGAGTCGGTTTTTTTGTTTAATGAGTCAAGGCAATGAGGAGACTGCTGAATGAGCATTGCCTGCATTTAAATGTAAATAGTTACATGTTACTTTGTACATTTTTAAAATGCATGCACATATTTAGCAAACAACAATTTGTATTTGCATTATAAGTAATAAAAAACGGTTTGTTAAACATATTTGTGGTTTTCACAGTAAAAAAAAAATCTAACTTTTTCTACTTGGATTTTATGTTTTTTTTTGTGATTTTAGGTCCATTGTGTTAATACAGTATGTCAAAATAAAAAAATAACTACAGTCACACATGTGAGGTTGTGCTAAAAATAATGACACCAAGTAAATAGTTTTTAAGGTGAAATATAATGGCAAAATCAAAAATAGTCAAAAACGGCCAATTATACCCTGGAATATTGGATTTCACAACAAACCTAAATATCCCTGACGTCTCACCTTCAAACACAGCCTCATTTGGCCATCCATGAAAAAGTTACTTAACCTCACACTTTTCTATAGGAATACATTTTTGTTACGGGCACTGCACTAGTATATCAAATAAGACAAAAATCATTTCTGAGTTTGTATTATTACCATATTAATACTGTTGATATTAAATCTCTGAGTTTTATTCACCTGTCAAAAACCACATAGTGCACCTTTTTAAAGTTTGCTTTAGTTTTCATCTGCTCGTCTACTTAACTCCATTTGAGTCCTCACCATTTTGTTGCCATGACAACATCTTCTCACTGCAACTCATGGGCCAGTTTTCTGTTCTGAAGTAGCTGTTGTTGTCACGGCGACGTCACAATGATTCAGTCTGTAGATATTTCTAGATATTAAATCTTAATGACAATTTCACTGTTGAGTCTATGACCATTATCACAAATTATTAATTATTAATTATTTTCTTAATCAACCAATCACAGCTTTAAAAATTATTTTAAATTCAAAGTGTTCGACCACGCCTGCTCACAAGAGTCTCTTCCTTTCTCAGAGCTAAATCACTCCTCAGCTCAGACTCGGTTTTAGGCGAGTTTAGGAGAGAATTCTAGGAAGCCACATCAGCACAGACCATCATGTTTGATATTTAGATTGACCACATTTCTGCGACTGGAAGTCAAGTCAAGTCAAGTCAAATTTATTTATATAGCACATTTCATACGGCAAGCGTAAACTCAATGTGCTTCAAGAATTTAAAACAAAGATACATTGTAGAACATAAAATAGCATATAGGATAAAAAAAATAAAATAAAATAGAATAAAAAACATTTAGGACATTATACAATCACACAAGAATGTATTTTTATCATCATTTAAAAAGGGAGATGATAATAAAAAAAAAATAAAATAAAATCTTAAAACAAATGAGACAGAATTAAAATACACTCTTTAAACTTAACTAAAAGCTTGCGAAAAAAGATATGTTTTTAGTTTACTTTTAAAAGAAGACACTGTTGTAGCAGACCGTATTTTATGTGGAAGAGAATTCCAGAGAGTGGGACCATAGTGGCTGAAAGCGCCATGAGCTGATTCGGAGTTGATTCTGGGTGTAGTGAGGAGCTCTTTATCTGATGATCTGAGGGATCTCCCTGGTGTGTATTTGGTGAGCATGTCAGCAACGTAAGAGGGAGCCAAGCCATTACAACATTTAAAAACAATAAGAAGTATTTTAAAATCAATTCTTTGTTTTACTGGGAGCCAATGAAGAGATGATAAAATAGGAGTGATGTGCTCAAACCTTTTGGTTTTCGTTAGTACTCTGGCTGCAGCATTTTGAATACGCTGGAGTTTATGTAAATTCTGCTTTTTCAGTCCAGCAAAAAGAGCATTGCAGTAGTCCAGTCTACTGGAAATAAAGGCATGAACCATCATTTCAGAGTCTGACTGAGACAGGAAACATCTAACTTTTGATATGTTTCTAAGATGATAAAAAGCAGTCTTAGAAATATTAGAGATACGCCTTTGGAAGGTAAGATCAGCATCTAAAATCACACCCAAGTTATTGACATGCTCACATGGTTTACAGACAGGGGAGTTAACAAGGATTGAATTTTTTGCCTCATAGCCTTAGGACCTACCAAAAGAATCTCTGTTTTGTCCTCATTAAGTTGTAAAAAATGTTTGACCATCCAGCATCTGATGTCTGTGATGCACTGGATGAGATCATTTATTGGGTTTAGATTATTGGTAGAAACAGAAATGTATAACTGTGTGTCGTCGGCATATGATTGATATGAAATATTATGTTGCTGTATGATGGACCCAAGTGGAAGCATGTACAAGTTGAACAACAAAGGACCGAGAATTGACCCCTGAGGGACTCCATATGAAATGCCAACCTCATCAGATTCATAATTACCAATGGACACAGAGAAAGATCTTCCAGTAAGATATGAAGAAAACCAGTGAAGAACTGTGCCTTTAAGGCCCAGACAGTGTTCAAGGCACTGAAGAAGAATTTCATGATCGACAGTATCAAATGCTGCACTGAGGTCAAGAAGAACTAGAATAGAAACTTTATGATTGTCTGTACTAATTTTAAGATCATTAACAACTCTGATCAGGGCAGTTTCGGTACTGTGGTTAACTCTAAAACCGGACTGGTAAACATCAAACAAATTGTGGTTTGACAGATACATATGTAATTGTTGGTGAACAACTTTTTCCAGAATTTTCCCCAGAAATGGAAGGTTTGATATTGGTCTGTAATTTCTGAATACAAGTGGATCAAGATTACCCTTTTTTAACAGTGGTTTTACAATAGCATGTTTGAGACATGAGGGGAAGATTCCAGAATGTAGGGAGGTGTTTACAATCTCAAGGACATCCTCAGAAGAAGAGTGCAGGACTTCCGGTTTCGGCCATGGTGGAGTAGGCAGCACATGTGAGGAGCTCCGACCTAACTTTCACGTTACTTTATCGAATTTAATATTAGGGTCTCAGGACTGAAGTTACATAAGAATTATTTTGTGTTATATGGCCACACGCAACTAATGGCTTCTAAAAAGCATAAACAGACTGCTTCGGCGACCGCAGGAAACACTATTGCTGACAAGCTAACAGCAATGGCTAATTCTCCTGCTAGTGACCGCTCTTCCAACGGCGATGGAATAACCAGGACACAATTGGTGGAAGAACTGACCAAACAACGTGCTAGTTTGAAAGAAGATATTTCAACACTCATTCAAGAATCTCTTGGACCGTTACACACTTCGGTGAATGCACTGAGAGAGACCGTGGACAGCTTTCAACAACGTCTCACTGCAACGGAATCCCTGGCTGGTGAGAACTTCGACAAGATTTTCGAAACCGAAGCAGCTATCAAGACTCTACGAGCCCAGAATGCTACACTGATGGACCGTCTTGAAGACTTAGAAAATCGGTCACGCAGAGCCAATTTGAGGATTGTAAATGTTCCAGAGGACAGTGAGGGTGTTGAGGACACTGTCAAATTTGTGTCGGGCATGTTGATGGAGGTTACAGGCAACGCGCTGTTTGAATCTGCCCCAGCTCTGGAGAGAGCGCACAGAATCGGCAAAAAGCCTGAAAAGTCTGGTGTACCCCCACGTCCTTTTGTGGTATGTTTTCACCGGTTTCAAGAAAAAGAACGAATGCTGCAATGGGCTAGGCAGCACACAGCTACATATCAAAATGCCACCCTGAGGATATACCCAGACTACAGCGTCAGTTTATCCAGGAGACGGGCTGAATTCAACGACGTCAAGCAAGCCTTATACCAGAAGGGGATAAAGTTCCAGCTACTCTACCCTGCTGTCTTGCGAGTCACGCTTGACAGGAACACTTTCAAATTTAACACGCCAGAGGAGGCAAAAGCTTTTTACGACCGAAAGGTGATGGGCGAAGACGATTAGGACTAACTGGACTTCGGACTGATTTTGGCTGCAGTTAGCTTGTTGCTAACACGTCTGAAGAACTTTCCCACATAGACTGAGAACCTGAATTTTTCGAGGTAAACTGTTGTTTTACCTAGCAGCTAACCCACTGGACTGCGGGAGCTATCAGGTCGATTGTTGAATCGTTTTCTTTTTGGTAAGTGTCACTCTTATTTTCTGTTTTTTTTTCAACTGATAATGGTCACCGGCTGCCACCTGTTGGATTTGGTCAACTAACGTTATACTTTGAACTGCTACAGTGCTAACCTAGCCGATCTTTTTGTTTTTGATCTTGTTTTTGTTTAACGTGCGCTATGTACGTGACTGACGAAGGATTTTGGTTATTTGTTTACTTGTACTGTGTGGTTAAGGTATATGAGAGCTTTGTATTATGCTATTTTGTTTCACAATGTTATTGCTAAATGGTCAAAGGCTCCTCACTGTAGGATAGGATGTACCGGAAGGTTCGAGAGTTAAGAGGGAGCCTGCAGTCTGCCCCTGTTCTAGTGGCAGACATAGGAGTGTTGAGGGTTAGGGGGGGATCCACCAAGGCAACTGCTAGTGTTTTTTTTTTGTGTGATGCTTATGTTTTTGGAGGTTTTTGGCAAGTATGGGGCGCATTTTCTTCTTTTCTTTTTCCTTTTAACAGAACATGTCAGATGACATAACAAATGTCAGGGCTGAAGTAGGTGCAACATCAACTCATTTTATTACTTGGAATGTCAAAGGAATGAATGGGCCGAATAAGAGATCAAAGATTTTCTCCCACTTAAAGAAATTAAAAGCAGAAATAATATTTTTGCAAGAAACGCATTTGAAAGTAGCAGACCAAGTCAGGCTTAGGAAGAACTGGGTTGGGCAAAGTTTTCATTCTAACTTCAACACTAGAGCACGGGGGACAGCGATCTTAATTCATAAAAAAGTAGTATTTACTCCATCTCAGACAATCTCAGACCCCCAAGGACGATTTGTAATAGTATCAGGATCACTCTTTAATACTCCAGTAGTACTAGCACGCATATACGCCCCAAACTGGGACGATGTCAGCTTCATAAATAAACTTATCTCTCTTATTCCGAATTTGAACTCACATAAACTAATTCTTGCAGGTGATTTTAACACCGTCATGGACCCAGCCATAGATCGCTCCAACCCTAAGACTTTAGTACGCTCAAAGATGTCTCTAGCTCTTAGTGAATTTGCAGATCAGATTGGTAGTGTTGATCCGTGGAGGTTCCTCTATCCACATAAAAGGAATTCTCCTATTTTTCACATGTTCATCATACATACAGTAGGATAGATTTTTTCCTAATTGACAAAACACTCCTTCCTGCTTTAAAGAAGGTGGAATACACTGCTATAGTTGAGTCAGATCATGCTCCAGTGTCTCTTGATCTCTTGTTTGCTCAAAACCTGACACAGCGTAGCACATGGAGATTGAACACAGCCCTACTGACAGACAGTCACTTTTGCAATCTCATATCTAAGGCAATAGATGACTTTATGCTATTTAACAAGTCAGACTCTATATCGCCATCTACTTTATGGGAAACGCTTAAAGTAGTTGTAAGAGGAGAGATTATATCATACACTATTTCACGCAATAAAGAGAGAAAGCAGAGGGAACAAGACCTCATTTCGTCAATTAGAAGCATAGACCGGCAATATTCCATCACCCCTACTCCAGAGTTATACAAAGAGAGGATTGCACTGAAAACCCAATATGATTTATTATCAACAGAAAGGACTGAGAGACATCATCTGTGGTCAAAAGGTCATTATTACGAACATGGGGAGAAAGCAGGCCGTCTTTTGGCCTATCAACTGAAATGTAGGTCCGCTTCTCGCTTAATCCCACAGATTCGCAATACTTCACAATCATTGACCACAGATCCAGTAGAAATTAATAATACTTTTAAAGAATTCTACTCAGAACTATATACTTCTACATTCCCACAGGATAACTCAAACATGACCACTTTCTTGGATAGTATAGACATACCAACCATAGATGTAACTGCTAAAGACAATCTTGATAAACCCATACAACTGCAGGAGATTGTTGATGCCATTAATAAAATGCAAAGCGGCAAATCACCGGGGCTTGATGGCTATCCTGTGGAATTTTACAAAAAGTTTTCTTCTCAACTTGCTCCCATCTTACTTGAAATGTTTAATTACTCTTTTAATCAGAATTACTTACCACAGACTTTGACTGAAGCATCCATCTCACTTCTTTTAAAGCCAGGCAAAGACCCACTTGATTGTGGGTCCTACCGACCTATATCCTTGCTAAATTCAGATGTCAAAATTTTGGCTAAACTTCTTTCCTCAAGATTGGATAGTGTAGTATCCTAAATCATTTCAATGGAACAATCTGGATTCATGAGAGGCCGTCACTCCTTCGCAAATATACGCAAACTCCTAAATGTTATTCATTCACCAGCATCCGGGGAGACACCTGAGGTTGTTGTCTCCCTGGATGCTGAAAAAGCATTTGACAGGGTTGAATGGTGTTATTTATTTGCTGTCTTGGGGAAGTTTGGTTTTGGATCAAATTTCATTTCTTGGATCCGCTTATTATATACTGCTCCTAAAGCATCAGTACTTACAAATAAATTATCTTCCCATCTGTTCTCTCTGTCAAGGGGTACACGTCAGGGATGTCCCCTCAGCCCTTTGTTATTTGCATTAGCTATTGAACCGCTGTCAATTAAGTTCAGAACAGCCCCCGACATTCTTGGAATTCAGAGGTTAGACACTGAGCACAGAGTTTCTTTATATGCAGATGATCTGCTTCTTTATATTTCAGATCCAGTGTCGTGTGTTCCTAATATTATTAATATCCTAAATGACTTTGGGCGGTTCTCAGGTTACAAATTAAACCTTTCCAAAAGTGAATGCTTTCCTGTCAATAATCTTGCCCTTCATATACCAGACAATACACTCCCTTTCCGTATGTCAAGGACCGGTTTTAAATACTTAGGGATACAGATCACCCGAGTTTTCTCTGATCTATATGTTAAGAATTTTAAACCTCTCTTACTCAAATTGGAATCAGATTTAAAGCGATGGTCTGTCCTTTATTTATCTCTTGTAGGTAGAGTTAACTGTATAAAGATGAACGTCCTACCTAGGTTTTTGTACCTATTTCAATGTCTTCCAGTCTTTTTGTCTAAATCTTTCTTCCAGTCTCTGAATAAGTTAATCTCCTCTTTTTTGTGGGCTGGCAAAAATCCTAGAATACGTAGAGAACTTTTGGAAAGACCCAGAGACCAGGGTGGCCTAGCACTTCGCAATATGGAAAAATACTACTGGGCGTCCAATATACAAAAAGTGACATACTGGTATCAGGCCCCAGAGCTAGATTGGTGCAAAATTGAGGCAAACTCTTGCTTTTCTACTTAACTCTCTGCTTTAATTACAGCAAAACTACCGTTCTCACCATCCAAGTTCTCATCCAGCCCTGTGGTAATCTCCACTCTTAAAATACTAGCACAATTCAGACGGAAATTTAAGCTGAAAGAATTCTCTGTGTATAGTCCAATTTGTGACAACCATCTATTCCCTGCATCCAGAATGGACCATACCTTCACTCTGTGGCGTAGGAATGGTCTAACTCTATGCTACCACTTTTATATAGATGGCCTTTTTGCCACTTTTATTGATCTTTCTGAGAAATTTCATTTACAGCGGTCAGACTTATTTAGATACTTCCAGGTCCGCCATTTTATTCAAAGCCAGAGTCCATCATTTCCTGCTTTACCAACAGATTCAGGACTTGAGAAAATTTTGCGGACTCCTATTCAGCACAGAAGACTGATCTCAAACATTTCAAATATAATAACCTCCCTCCATGATACGTCACTAGAGCGGCTTAGAACCGAATGGGCTGAAGAACTTGGGATGGAAATCTCTGATGCAGTCTGGGACCGCGCTCAGGCTAGAGTTAATGGCACATCATCCTGTGCCCGTCTCAGCTTGATACAGTTCAAGGTTTTTCACAGAATTTACTACACAAAATCCAAACTGGCTAGAATTTATTCTGACATTCAAGATAGGTGTGAGCGTTGTAATTCTACACCAGCAGATATGTCTCATATGTTTTGGACCTGTGCTAAACTAAGAGATTTTTGGTCTTCGGTTTGCAACACTTTAAACGATGCTTTTGGTACTAATGTGAAACCCTCTGCTGACATGGCCATCTTTGGAGTCTTGATTAACGAGATCTTGCTGCCCACAGATAAGAAGAATGTTTTTTCGTTTGCCTCTTTGCTAGCCCGTAGAAGAATAGCTTTACAGTGGAAATCTCCTGACCCACCTAAAGGGTCTGTCTGGCTCAGCGACCTAATGTTTTTCTTGAAATTAGAAAAAATGAAGTACTTTACCAGAGGATCAACAAGAAAATTTCATAAAATATGGGACCCGTTGATTCTGTGTTTTGATAAGCTCAGCACTCTCCCATAAGACAATAGGGCCCTGATGTGTGTTTCAACTATGTGTAACTGAAGGCATGTAAAATGTAAGAATGTGAAATGCCCCCCCCTCCGTGTTTTTTTTTTTTTTTTTTTTTTTTTTTTTTTAAATAGCATATTTTTCTTATTTTTATTTATTTATTTTATTTAATTAATTTTTTTTTTTTTTCATTTTTTTATCAATCATTATTTCACATTAATCCTGTTACAGTTATCATTATCATCATTATTATCATTATATACTTATTTTCATTTTCACTATTGTAACTCATTTCAACTTGTTTGATGGCAGTAAGTGGGTGTTGTGGGTGGGATTCGATTGACAAAACAATGTTAAACTAATTCAAGATATTGTATTGTATTTTAATGCATCCTGTACAGTATTACCTTTCTTGAATAAAAAATATGGTCTAAAAAAAAAAAGAAGAAGAGTGCAGAACAAGTGCAGAAGAACAATGTGTCCACGAGCACATGTACACAAATTCATATTTTTATATAGCAGATTATTTATAAAGGGAAAACATATTTCCGTTGTTCTCACTCTGGCCAGTGAACACAAACATTGAAGCCTCACCTCTGAAACTTTCTCTTCCTGCAGGTCTGACAGATGTGATACGAACACAGCAAACTGTGATGGCAGCTGAAGGAGATGAAGTCCTTTTAAACTGTGAGCTGATGCAACCTAAAGATGTTGTTAAGGTCACATGGTGGAAGATTTTACCCAAGGAGATGAAGAATCTTATTTCTTACCACAAAAAATATGGTCAAAAAGTGAATCCTGACTTCAGAGATAAAGTAAAGTTTACAGATGTTGGACTGCAGAACAGCTCCATCTTCATCAGAAACGTGACAGAGGAAGATGAAGGCTGCTATCTCTGTTTGTTCAACATTGATCCTGGAGATGATCTGAATGCTACAACCTGCCTCCAACTCTACGGTAAAGTAAAGTCATTTCTGTTGTACAATACAAAGAACACTACATGTAGAGAATTATGATTTTAATCAGTTTCACTGTTCATTATGTTTATCTCACCATACAAACTAACATACAGGACAGAAAGTATTAAATCATATGTTGATGTCTGTGCTACGACATCATGATTGTGACATTTTTAAATATCTTTTTTGTGTTCAGAGCTGCATGAACCCGTTCTCCATGTGAGAGAATCAGGCTCTGAGGAGACCGTGGTGTCCTGCTCGGCCACAGGTCGACCTGCTCCCACAGTGACATTAACTGTCCTGAGAGACAACGTCCACTTTCCTGGAAACAGCTCCGTCAGTGTGAACAACACCAACGGTACAGTCACTGTCACCTCTACAGCTGTGCTGACTCGTCTCCATCACATGGACACAGAGGTTAGATGTGCAGTGCGAGTGCTCTCTGCTCCTCAGAAAGAGGAGGTCAGGATGATTCCTGCTGAAGGTGAGGAACACTTCCACACACACTGATTTATAGAACGATGACAACTTTAAACTCATGTCTTCTGTTTATCTGACAGGTTTCAATGAGGATTCTGGGATTGAGATCACTTGGTTCACCATCATCACTATATTGTCTGTGGTGCTGTTCTTCTGTTGTGTTGCAGCAGCAGTCCTGCTGATACGAAGACATGTGAACAGGTAATTCTTAACTTTCAGCTCATCATTTGTCTCATTTGATTTGGTAATGATTGATTCGATCTTTTCAACCACACCAGTAAGTAAAAGATTTATATATTTTTGTTCACCATTGACTTTTCTTCATCCTTCAGTCGGAGACAAAGAGACTCTGAGGAGATCATGATGTCACGAGAAACAACTGAACACAAGAGTAAGATCCTTTATTGATTTCTCAATTGTAAATGTTTTTGTTGCTTCAGACTGATGAAATTGACTCACATGTTGTTTTTCACTGACGGACTGAAACACCTGTCATGCATCAAGGTAACGGACAGTTAAGTAAACGATCACCTGAGAAAAGGGAGGGAAGTCAAAGCCCGGAACCATCACCTGAAACTTGCCGAAAACTACTTTGACACAAAATAACCCTCAGAAAGAGGAGGTCAGGATGATTCCTGCTGAAGTCAAACAGTCTGCTGAAGGTGAGAAACACTTCCACACAGACTGATTTATAGAATGATGACAACTTTAAACTCATGTCTTCTGTTTATCTGACAGGTTCCCATGAGGATTCTGGGATTGAGATCACACGTTTCACCTTCATCACTACATTGTCCGTGGTGCTGGTCTTCTGTTGTGTTGCAGCAGCAGTCCTGCTGATACGAAGACATATGAACAAATAATTCTTAACTTTCAGCTCATCATTTGTCTCATTTAATTTGGTAATGATTGATTCGATCTTTTTAACCACACCAGTAAGTAAAAGATGTATGTATTTTTGTTCAACATTGACTTTTATTCATCCTTCAGACGGAGACAAAGAGACTCTGAGGAGATCATGACGCCACGAGAAACATCTGAACACACAAGAGTAAGATCCTTTATTGATTTCTTACTTGTAAATGTTTTGTGTTGCTTCAGACTGATGAAGTTGACTCATAAGTTGTTTTTCACTAAAGGTCCGAAACATCTTTCATGTGTCAAGATAACAAGCTGTTAAGGCGATGGACGTCATCTGAGAAAAGTGACCCATCGCTTGAAACTTGAAACTATTTTGACACAAAATAACCCACAAGACTGGTGGCAGACTGTGAAAGACGTGTGAAAGATCAGGTACAACACCTGGCATGCTGCATTTATGGACACAAATGTGGACGTGACTGAATGAGTTAGTAATTTAAACACTTCTGTAGTCAGACGTGGATACAGATGCTCACACCTGACTGTGGAGAGAACTGGAACATCTGTACAGGAATGACTCAACTTTAAGGACAATGCAACAGTTTTTCTGTATTTTGGACTCTCTAAAAAAAGACTCATCAGACAGCTGCTGCTGATTCTGAACGCTGCTGCTCGAGTCCAAGCAAGAACCAAAACAGTAGATCACATCACTCCAGTTCTCACATCTTTACACTGACTTTCTGTCTGTTGGTTATGAAGCACTGAATAGTTTTGGGCCAAAATACAAAATACACTTCTGATCTGCTGCCATGTTATGAAGCGTCCAGACCTCTGAGGTCGTCAGGTACTCGTCTGCTTTTAGTCTCCAGAGTCAGAACTAAAGCGCAGTGTTCAGTTATTATGAACCACAGATCTGGAACAAACTCTGAAAACTGCAGGTCTCCTAGTTTAAATCAACACTGAAGACCTTTCTGTTTGCAGCTGCTTTTCACTGAAGCAATTTTAAAGGTTTGAACTGCACTGTGACTTTTATTTTCTCGTCTCTTTTAAACCTTTTTCTATTTTAGCCTACTTCCCTATTTCTTAACTTGTTTTAATGATTTGTTTCTTGGTGTCTTCTTACTTGTTTTTAATTGTATTTTAAATGCATTTTTTAAATGTCTTTTAATGTTATTTGTATGCTTCTGTAAATCAGTTTGTGTCATGTCAAACGAGACATCCTGAATATCAATAATGAACTGTGTTAAAGGAGTGGTTAGAGATGTCAACAACAGGTCATAAAAACTACCTCGGAAAAGATATGTTATTGAGCTAAATTGTGTCCTAAGATTGAAACTGTGGTCATATGTAGAGTGAAAGTCATTAGTTTATTGAGACAACATGTCACAGCTCCACAGTTATCAGGACTGTGACAGAACCAGATGAAGGCTGCTGTTCCTATAACAAGTGTTTTGTAACATCTGTGATATATTTTACACTAGTTCAAATGAAATGTATATAACTGTACTGCTGGTTTTGCATTTTTTATAAATGAACTGAATGATGATGAAATTACAGTCTGTACTGAATATCAATAAATGTGTGAAAGTGCTGCGTTGAAGTGATGTGCAACAATAATAAAACAAATCAATGTTTCTTATCAATCAATATGTTCTTTGTGTTATCTACAACATAATTGAACTAATTTCCGTCTCAACAGAACAGACAGCAATCTGTGATAATCTAGTTCATGTCCATGTACTGCTCCCTGATTGGTCGGGATGTACCACTGTGGTGGGGTTGAGTGCACCAGGTGTCCCGCGCTGTTTAAATCACCTTTAACAGTAAATTATTCATTTCTTATATCTAACATTTTTTTAGTTATGATTTAGATAATAAGATTAGCCTGCAGGCTTGTTTCTTGGGTCTGGATGCTTCATGTTTCGGTGAATAAGTGTTTATGTGACACCCTCGAGGATCAGCTTACCTGGAAGTCACCTTTGGACACCTGTGAGCGCAGCCTACAGTTACAGGCGGGAGATTTGAATGTTAGCGGTTCATTCAGCGTGCTGTCTGCAGCAGAGATGGAGCACCGCTCACTCATTCATCTGTTGTGTGTGTTGGGAGTCTTTCAGAAAGGTACGAGAAAGATGATACAGTAACATGTCTCGCACATTTCTATAGCTGTTAAACTGACATTAAGTAAACAAACATAAAGTGAGCTTGAACAGAGTGCTAAGATTATATTTTATTATTTATTAAGGTAAAATTGCATTTCCATTTGTTTTCATGTTTGTTTCATGTTCTCCAAAACAATTTTACAAGATGCTCTTTTAATGTAGAACATGCAGGAATACTTTTGAAACTAAGGGCCCTATCTTAACGATCTGAAACGCAAGTATCAAACGCAAAGCGCAAGTAGCTTTTGGGGCGGATCTCAGGCGCTGTTGCTATTATGCCGGCGGGATAAATGACTGTTGCGCCCGGCGCAAATCTAAAATGGGTTGGTCTGAAGTAGCTACATTATTCATAGGTGTGGTTTGGGCGTAACGTGCAATAAACCAATCAGAGCGTCATCTCACACTCCCTTTAAAAGCAGGCGCGCTTGTGCCATGGCGCATTGCTATTATAATGGCGAATTTGCCGGGCGCACGCCAGGAGCGGTTCACAGCCGAGGAGACCGACGTTCTCGTCAGGGCTGTAAAAGACCGAGAAGTGGTCTTGTATGGGGATGGGAGAGATCCATCCAAATTAGCTTTGGTTAAACGGGCGTGGGAGGAAATTGCCACAATTGTTTCTACGGCTGGCATCCCCATGACATCGCACCTGGCCTCGGGAGCAGTGCGCACGGCCGAGCAGTGCGCAAGGGCCAGATGAGGAGGGAGCAGCGCAAACACCAAGGTGCAGAGGATCCAGACCCACTACACGCTGAGGCAGCATTGTCAGACCGGACCGCACTGTCCGGGATGCAGCAAGGTATTAATGCCCGTCTTGACCGGGTGGCGATGTTGCTGCGGCCTCTCAGGCGCATCGCCTCAAGTCTCCAAACGCACCACCTGCTCCTGTTGTGCCCCTTCCTCCTCCTCCCCCAACTCCATCTCCGTCCACCCGCTCCACTAGGAGCACATCGCGCATTGCCACTCCCGGACCCTCACGGCTCCGGCGGGCGCGTCGCATATCAGAGGTAAAAATAATGAGTTCTTCTGTTTAAATCTTTTCAACTTTTTTTTGTATTGTTTGCAAAAATGGGAACTGCTTCCTTGTAGATGAGAGAAGCAAAGTGTATGCACGTTAAGCACACGCTACATTATGGCCAAGCATGCGCCCTTAAAATACTGCATCTGAATAAGCGCCACTGACTTTAGACTAGGTTTTTCCTGGTCTGTGGCGCAAGTGTTTTCTGAAATGGCAAAATAGCACCAGTGAACGTTGGCGCTGGAACACGCCTCCTCTTTTCGCTGAACCGCCCCCGGAGCGCAAAGTCATTCCCTGATTTAAGGACGTGCGTCTGTGGAGGTAAAATTCCGATGTGCGCCGAATGCAAAATAGGAATTATACAAGCGCCAGTGTACAAAGTCAATTGCGCTGAGTGCAAGATAGAGCCCTCAATGTCCTTCTATGATTCTTGTTGTTCAATCTAAATATACAGATAAAAGTCTATTTCTGGCTTCACACAGGACTAATAATTCATGCTTTATGTCAAATTCTGAAAGTAAAAAACCACCAACCACAATCACAGTACTAATAATCTGTCATGTCCTGCAGGTCTGACAGATCTGATACGAACACGGAGGACTGTGACTGCAGCTGTTGGAGAAGAAGCTGGTTTCAGGTGTGAGCTGATGCAGTCTAAAGATGTTGTTCAGGTCACCTGGCACAAGGTTTTACCTGACAGAGAGGAAACACTTGCTTCTTACACTAGTAGATATGGTAAAAGAGTGAATCCTGCCTTTAAAGATAAAGTAGGGTTTACAGATGCTGGACTGCAGAACAGCTCCATCTTCATCAGAAACGTGACAGAGGAAGATGAAGGCTGCTATCTCTGTTTGTTCAACGCCGACCCTGAAGGTGCTCTCACTGGTAAAACCTGCCTCCAAGTCTACGGTAAGAACCAACCAACTTCACACAAAGCATGCTGCTGCATTGTGTCTTCATCCTCACCACTAACAACATTTAGTTCATCTGATATCTTTTGTGTTCAGAGCTGCATGAACCCGTTCTCCATGTGAGAGAATCAGGCTCTGAGGAGACAGTGGTGTCCTGCTCGGCCACAGGTCGACCTGCTCCCACAGTGACATTAACTGTCCTGAGAGACAACGTCCACTTTCCTGGAAACAGCTCCGTCAGTGTGAACAACACCAACGGTACAGTCACTGTCACCTCTACAGCTGTGCTGACTCGTCTCCATCACATGGACACAGAGGTTAGATGTGCAGTGCGAGTGCTCTCTGCTCCTCAGAAAGAGGAGGTCAGGATGATTCCTGCTGAAGGTGAGGAACACTTCCACACACACTGATTTATAGAATGATGACAACTATAAACTCATGTCTTCTGTTTATCTGACAGGTTTTCATGAGGATTCTGGGAGTGAGATCACACGTTTCACCATCATCACTATATTGTCTGTGGTGCTGCCCTTCTGTTGTGTTGCAGCAGCAGTCCTGCTGATACGAAGACATGTGAACAGGTCATTCTTAACTTTCAGCTGAACATCTGTCTTGATGTAATACTTCTGTGTCACAGTTGATATTTGAATAATTGATCAAGATCTTTATAGACCAAACCTATAAATAAGAAAATGTATAAATGTTTGTTCAGCACTGACTTTTCTTTAATTTTTAATTAATGAAGTCGATTGTGATGCACTGAACTCCTCATGGACCATCATGTATTTATAGTAAGTGTGTTCATTTACATCACATTTGTTCAGAGACATTTAGAAACTGGGAGTTGAAAAGCAGCAGATGTCCTGTAGGAGGCAGTGATGTCAAACACTGGAGCTGATAGTGTCATCTGGAAAAGAGAGACGACACTAAATATCATGAGTCCAAGTTCCTCTGACCAAGTTATGTTACACAATTTAATGTTTTGTTTTAATATAGGATCTATACAGGAGTCATGTGAAGCATTTTTTTTATCTTATTCCACAATTATGACCTGGATCATCGTCTACTGTAGAGCTGTAAATATGTATAAAGTTTAAATTAGACGTATTATATAGAGACAAATGTTTTGTGTGTGTTGGTTATGAATTTTTTTGCACTTTAACATTTAATATTTTTCTTTATTCTTCTACCCTGACACATGTTAAAAACATTTACTGTATTGTTTTGCTTCCATGTGCTGATCTCTGTCAAACACTTGATAATTAACCTGTGCAGTATGTTTATTAACTTGCTTTGTAATTTCATCCTCTTTTAATTGAAATGTTTTAAATGCTTTATCTCCTGAAATGTTTCTGTATATTTGTACATTTTGCACACCTTATTAAAAGGTGATTTAAAGACAAAAAGTGTTTCTGTGTCTGCCTGATATTTCTGTTGCCCTGGATTATGTTGATCTTTCTAACTACATCTTGTATTGTGTCCACAGTGACAAACTCAGGATGTTTGAGGGGTGAGAAATAAAAAGGCACCCTGAAGAGCACTTTTAGTGTTACTTCAAACATGACTCCTCTAATAACTGTATGAACGATTGTAGGTAATCTTTTAAAGCTTCACGTTGTGTTGAGTCACATTCGTTTCTTCACTCTCTGACTGTGTCCCAGATTATAGTGACACCAAGATAAACACTGATAACTTGAGAAAAGTCAGGAAGAGAAATCTGTCATGTTCATGTCTCAACATGAAGATCAAAAAGGAAAACATTTGTAATACACCCAGTGTGATGTACTGGTTCTGATCAGGCCTCAGGGACAACTGCACCAAAGGAACCACTGAATAACTGAAACTGTGTTTGGCACACTTCTGACACACTGGACCATGTGAATGTGATCTGCTGCACATTGTGCACACAGAGCAGCAACAAACCTGAGATGGACTTGAGGAGGAAATGAAATAAAACTGAACTCTGAACAGAGACAATGTGTCTGATTGACACCATTAATAACATGTTGGATAACACAGTAAAGTAAATGATCAGCAGCTTGTTGCAGCTTCATATCTTCTGTCAGATGGTTCATATTGTTCCTCCCCAAGTGTCAGATTTCACTACATCCGTCAGTGAAGCTCCGCCTCCTTAAACTGTAACCTTCGTTTTCAAGCACATTTTGGCGGTAGATATGTTTACAGTCTGCATCAGAGATGGTGCTCAGTGCAGTTCTACATTTACTTTGTGCGTTTGGACTCTTTCAGAAAGGTAAGAAAGAGACGATACAGTCATTTTTAAACAGCTGTGAAACTTCTTGCTCTTAAACAGAAAGCACAGCTGTGAGACTGCTGACTGCTCTTTGATTCTGCCAGAGTGAGATTTGCTGCCTAAACAGGGTCTGCATGTGTTTCCTTAACTTACTTATTGATCCATTCATTGTGCTCATATCAGTGTTTGTTCTCCAACATAATGTTACAAGATGCTCTTTTAATGTAGAACATGCAAGAAGACTTTTGAAGCTAAATGTCCTTCTGTAGTCCTTGTTGTGAATATAAACACATTTTCAGTTAACAGTCTTTTTTGGCTTCACACATGACATATAATTCATGTTTTATGTCACATTTTTAAAGAAAAAAACACCATCCACAATCACAGTACTAATAATCTGTCATGTCCTGCAGGTCTGACAGATCTGATACGAACACAGAGGACTGTGATGGCAGCTGTCGGAGAAGAAGCTGGTTTCAGGTGTCAGCTGCTGCAGTCTAAAGATGTTGTTCAGGTCACCTGGTGGAAGATTTTGCCCAAGGGGATGAAGAATCTTATCTTACCACAGAAAATATGGTCAAGGTGTTATTCCTGAATTCAGAGATAAAATACATTTAACAGGTACTGGACTGCAGAGCAGCTCCATCTTCATCAGAAACGTGACAGAGGAAGATGAAGGCTGCTATCTCTGTTTGTTCAACGCCGACCCTGAAGGTGCTCTCATTGGTCAAACCTGCCTCCAAGTCTATGGTAAAATAAATTCATTTCTGTTGTACATTACAAAGAACATTACATGTAGAGAATTATGATTCTAATCAGTTTCACTGCTAATTACGTTCACCTCACCGTACAAACTAACATACAGGACAGAAAGTATTAAATCATATGTTGATGTTTTTGCTACGACATCATTAAGGTGACATTTTTAAATTTTATTTTATGCCTTCTGTTTATCTGACAGGTTTCAATGAGGATTCTGGGAGTGAGATCACATGGTTCACAATCATCACTACATTGTCTGTGGTGCTGGTCTTCTGTTGTGTTGCAGCAGCAGTCATCACAGTCCTGCTGATACAAAGACGTATGAACAGGTCATTCTTAACACTATCAGCAACAGTCTGCTGAAGGTGAGGAACACTTCCACACAGACTGATTTATAGAATGATGACAACTTTAAACTCATGTCTTCTGTTTATCTGACAGGTTTCCATGAGGATTCTGGGATTGAGATCACATGGTTCACCATCATCACTACATTCTCCGTGGTGCTGTTCTTCTGTTGTGTTCTGGCAGCAGTCCTGCTGATACGAAGACAGAGAAACAGGTAATTCTTAACTTTCAGCTCATCATTTGTCTCATTTAATTTGGTAATGATTGACTCAATCTTATCAGACAACATCAGTAAATAAAAGATTCATGATTTACCTTTTTTCATCCTTCAGTCGGAGATAAAGAGAATCAGAAAAGATCAAGATGTCACCAAAAAAAACTGAAAGTCAAGGGTAAGATCCTTTATTGATTTCTCACTTGTAAATGTTTTTGTTGCTTCAGACTGATGAAATTGACTCACATGTTGTTTTTCACTGAAGGACCAGAACACATTTGATGCATCAAGATAACGAGAACTTAAGGCAGCGATCAACTGAGAAAAGTGACAACTCAGAACCATCGACCGGCACTCGGCGATAACTGTTTGGTGACACATAACAACTAACAAGGAAGGAAACTTGTCCTGAAACAGACCTGTGGAAGATCAGTTACAGCATTTGGCTCGCTGACTTCACTTCTCTGTTTCTTGTGACTTTACACACTAACAAGTATTTTGTAACAGATGAAAGGATGGAATTTTTTCCAGCTGATATGATAACTGATGATTACGTCGTAGTAGGTAAAGACTTGATATTCCACTGCTGTGATCAAACTTTTCACTCTTGTCGTGGCCTTTTTGTAAAGAAGAAGTCCACACCTGTGATAAGGTGTGAGGCTCATGTCTACATTGTGTAGCTCTACACAGGTGCAGCAGTTCAGTGTTATGAACGTTTATTATCAGGCTGATCATTTCTCTGTTTGATGTTTTTATCTTGCTTCTTAGTATATATATATATATATTTTTTTTTTTTTTTTTTTTACTATTTCAGATTATATGTATGAACATTTTCAGCAGCTTCTTTTTGTACTTGTTTGTAAATAAACTGAATTATGTGAGATTCAAACATTTTCATGCGTATCTATGAAAATACTTTGTTAAAGGGGCACTGCGTAGTTTTGTAGGAGAAGCTCATACTCAGAATTTGAATATTTACAATATCAGTGAGGTAATGATGCAAACTCAGAAATATTTATTTTTTCCAGAACTGAATAAACAAGCTGTTCTCAGAGGAGGAAGAAAATGTCCCCAGAACATTGTTTGTACTGTTCCTGCTTTCTGCTGTGATGTGGATATTCATGCAAACGGCGTGTGACCAGGAGTGCCTTGTTTATTAGTAAGGAGTAATATAGTAAAGCAGAAGAGGCTGCTAAAAGAGCACTGAAATTAAATAATGATGATATAATGAAAGTCCCCTTTGGTAAAGTTGAGGCCAATACATTAATAAGAAAGGCAGTGAGGGATTCATGGCAGAAGAAGTGAGATGCAGATGAAAAGGGAAGACGCAACTACAGCATCGAAATCAAGTTTTTATGTAAAGGCAGAGTGTGTGTCCCATAAATGTGACTTTTGTAAGGTTGCTGTAAATGAAATGTAGCAATGTTATGTAGAGCGCAATGAACTACATAGTAGGATATATGAACTAGGGTGGAAGCTACCCTTTGCCTTCAAACCAGCATCCATTTTTACCGGTACACTTGCACAAAGTCAGGGATTTTGTCGGATTGTAGCCAGGTGTACGATCAACCAGTTATACCAAACAGGTGCTAATGAAACACAGTCACTAACTTAAACAGAAACAGCTGTGTAGGAAGCTTCAAACTGGGTGAGAAACAGCCAAACTCTGCTACCAAGGTGAGGCTGTGTGGAAGACAGTATGTGTCGCAGGTCATACACCGTGGTAAGTCTGAGCACAGCAACAAGACACAAGGCAGTTATACTGCATCAGCAAGGTCTCTCCCAGACAGAGATTTCAAAGCAGACACTTTTGAGAAGCACAAAGAAATGGGCAACGTTGGGGATCGTAGAGGCAGTCGTCAGCTTTTTTTTGGGGGGGGATTTTCAAAATCAGAAGATGTCCAGCAGTGCTGTCAGCTCAGAACTGGCAGGAACCAGTAGGACCCAGGTACACCCGTCTACTGTATGGAGAAGTCTGGTCAGAAGTTGTCTTCATGGAAGAGTTGCAGCCAAAGAGCCACACCTCCAACATGGAAACAAGGCTAAGTGACTCAACTATGCACAAAAACATAAGAACTGGGGTGCAGAAAAATGGCAGCAGGTGCTCTGGACTGATGAGTCAGTATTTAATATATCTGGCTGTAGCAGAAGGCAGTTTGTTCACTGAAGAGTGGGAGAGCAGCACAATAATGTGTCTGCAGGCAACAGTGAAGCAGGGAGGAGGTTCCTTCCAAGTTTGGGGCTGCCTTTCTGCAAATGGATACTTCATCGCTCATGTCTTAAAAAAATCAATGTTTTATTGGTTTAATGAGGATTCTGGTTCTATATCACTAATTTTCCTTTGTTCTTAAATGTTACACGAACAAAGGAAAATTAGTGATAATCCAATTGGATTCTTCTTCTTATGGTGTTCTCTGTGGAGGCCTTGTGTTGTGGTTCAGTCATCATCACAGTCCTGCAGGAACAAAAACTCAGGAACAGGTAACTTTTCACTTTCAGCTAAACATCTGTCTTGTTGTGCCTCTGACTCACAGTTAATATTATAGTAATTGATCAAAAACCTATAAATTAAAAAAAAATTATAAATATTTGTTCAGCACTGACTTTATTTCACTTCTTCAGGTCGTCCCTCAGAGACCCAGAGGAGGTCACGACCCCACAAAAACCAAACGGAAACACTGAGTCTAACAATTTATTCATTTTTACTCGTACACATTTATCTTTTATTGCTTCTTTTCAACATGATTTAGTCCTCACTCTGTTTTGATTTTCCAGGACTGAAATTGTATTTATTGATGAAGCACTGAACTCTTCATGGACCATCATGTGTTCATCAGCGTGTTTAGTCATATAACATTTGTTCAGAGAGATTTAGAAACTGGGAGTTGAAAAGAAGGAAGCAGTGATGTCAGAGACTGCAGCTGATAGTGTCATCTGGAAAAGAGAGACGACACTAAATATGAGTCCAAGTTCCTCTGACCAAGTTATGTTACACAATTTAATGTTTTGCTAGAATAATGGATCTATAAAGGTGTCACATGAAGCATTTTTATCTTATTCCAAAATGATGACCTGGATCATCATCTATAGAGCTTTAAGTGTACATATAAAGTTTAAATGATAAGTATTATGTAGAAACAAATGTTTTGTGTGTGTTGGTTATTAATTTTTTGCACTTTAACGTTTGATGTGTGTCTTTATTCTTCTACCCTGACACATGTTAGAAACATTTACTGTATTGTTTTGCCTCCATGTGCTGTTCTCTGTCAAACACTTGATAATAAACCTGTGCAGTATGTTTATTGGCTTTCAGCAATTTTTTGTAATAACATCGTCTTCTAATTGAAATGTTTTAAATAATTAATCTCCTGAAATGTTTCTGTATACTTGTACATTTTGCACATCTAATTAAAATGAGATTTAAAGACAAAAAAGTGTTTCTGTGTCTGTCTGATGTTTCTGTTGCCCTGGATTATGTTGATCTTTTTAACTACATCTTGTATTGTGTCCACAGTGACAAACTCAGGATGTTTGAGGGGTGAGAAATAAAAAAGGCACCTTGAAGAGCACTTTTTAGTGTTATTTCAACAATGGCCCTGTCTAATAACTATGTGAACTATCGTAGGTAATGCTTTAAATCTTCACGTTATGTTGAGTCACATTGGTCGACTCTCTTCCTCACTCTCTGACTCTGTCCCAGATTATAGTGACACCGAGTGAAACACTGATAACTTGAGTGAAGTCAGGAAGTGATATCTGTCAAGTTCATGTCTCAACACGAAGATCAAAAAGGCAAACATGTGTTACACACCCAATGTGATGTATTCATTTTGATCACGCCCAGTGGTTCATATCTTCTGTCAGATATTGTTCCTCCCCACTTGTCAGATTTCACTCCATCCGTCAGTTTAAGCTCCGCCCACATGAAAACAAACAAACAAACAAAACGTCACTTTACTTTCACTTTCACGCTCAGCGGAGGTATGTTTACAGTCTGCAGCAAAGATGGCGCTCGGTGCAGTTCTACATTTACTTTGTGCGTTTGGACTCTTTCAGAAAGGTAAGAAAGAGACGATACAGTCATTTTTAAACAGCTGTGAAACTTCTTGCTCTTAAACTGAAAGCACAGCTGTGAGACTCTTTGTTTCTGTCAGTGTGAGATTCGCCGACAAAAGGTGTTAACTTACTCTCCGTGTCGGATTCTGGTTCGTCCTGACGGGACGTATTTTCCCGATAATGACCCCCTTTCTATACATTATCCCGCTTATTACACGGCTACTTGCCAACACGAAAAAAAACTCAACACAGTATGTCTTTTTACAAATTATTTGTTACCATTCATAGTGTTTTTCAGCAGAGAACTATAGTTCGCCAAACCGACGACAAAGACGTTGAGCAGAACATTCTTTAGAACACAGCTGAGGAATCGTCCGCTGAAATTCAAGTCCTCTAACCAGTCTTTTAAAACTGACATGGCCCATACCGTGCTCTTTCTTGTGTTCAGTTCGTGTCGATCCTCTTCTATTTTATCAACGTCTCTGTCATCCAAAACTTTGTGCAGTTTCGCTTCTCCCTCTTCGCTGCTTTCCTCTCTTTTTCTTTTCTTGACCGGTGACGACAAATCAGCTTTTTGCCAAGAGTCGAAACCACCGTATTTTCCAAAAATATTAAAGTTAATGTGTAACTCATTCATACTAGTGTCCTAGAAGTATGTTTCCTATATGAAGTAGACTACAGATCAGCTGACGTCGGTTAGCGACCGAATACGCTGAGGTGATAAGTGACCGGACTACTTGCGGAGCAAAGATTTTAGAGCGCGGAGTGATACGAAATATGTGAATCAGAGGCAAAAAGGCCACTTTCCTGACAGCGGTCAAATACACGAAAATGTTTTACCACTGAACTTTGGGAAGGCCCATTCAAGTGAATGGAGCATTCTACAGAATCAAGAAGAGTCGTGTAATAACCTCGTATCAGTGTTTGTTCTCCAACATAATGTTACATTCTTTTAATGTACACAGGAAGTCTTTTGAAACTAAATGGTCTTCTTTGATTCTTGTTGTTCAATCTGAATATAAAGGTATAGGTCTATTTCCGGCTTCACACAGGACTTATAATATGTTTTATGTCACATTTTAAAGTAAAAAACCACCAACCACAATCACAGTACTAATAATCCGTCATGTCCTGCAGGTCTGACAGAGCTGATACGAACACGGAGGACTGTGACTGCAGCTGCTGGAGAAGAAGCTGGTTTCAGGTGTGAGCTGCTGCAGTCTAAAGATGTTTTTCAAGTCACCTGGCACAAAGTTTTACCTGACAGAGAGGAGGCACTTGCTTCTTACACTACTAGATATGGTCAAAGAGTGAATCCTGCCTTTAAAGATAAAGTAGGGTTTACAGATGCTGGACTGCAGAACAGCTCCATCTTCATCAGAAACGTGACAGAGGAAGATGAAGGCTGCTATCTCTGTTTGTTCAACGCCGACCCTGAAGGTGCTCTCACTGGTAAAACCTGCCTCCAAGTCTACGGTAAGAACCAACCAACTTCACACGAAGCATGCTGCTGCATTGTGTCTTCATCCTCACCACTAACTACATTTAGTTCATCTGATATCTTTTGTGTTCAGAGCTGCATGAACCCGTTCTCCATGTGAGAGAATCAGGCTCTGAGGAGACAGTGGTGTCCTGCTCGGCCACAGGTCGACCTGCTCCCACAGTGACATTAACTGTCCTGAGAGACAACGTCCACTTTCCTGGAAACAGCTCCGTCAGTGTGAACAACACCAACCGTACAGTCACTGTCACCTCTACAGCTGTGCTGACTCGTCTCCATCACATGGACACAGAGGTTAGATGTGCAGTGCGAGTGCTCTCTGCTCCTCAGAAAGAGGAGGTCAGGATGATTCCTGCTGAAGTCAAACAGTCTGCTGAAGGTGAGAAACACTTCCACACACACTGATTTATAGAATGATGACAACTTTAAACTCATGTCTTCTGTTTATCTGACAGGTTTTCATGAGGATTCTGGGATTGAGATCACACGTTTCACCATCATCACTACATTGTCTGTGGTGCTGGTCTTCTGTTGTGTTGCAGCAGCAGTCATCACAGTCCTGCTGATACGAAGACGTATGAACAGGTAATTCTTAACTTCAACTCATCATTTGTCTCATTTAATTTAGTAATGATTGATTTGATCTTTCCAACCACACCAGTAAGTAGAAGATTTATATATTTTTGTTCAACTTTGACTTTTCTTCATCCTTCAGTCGGAGACAAAGTGACTCTGAAGAGATCGTGACACCACAAAAAACAACTGAAAGTCAAGAGTAAGATCCTTTATTGATTTCTCACTTGTAAATGTTTTTTGTTGCTTCAGACTGATGAAATTGACTCATATGTTGTTTTTCACTGAAGGACCAAAACACCTGTCATGCATCAAGATAACGAGAACTTAAGGCAACGATCAACTGAGAAAAGTAAAGGAAGTGAAAGCTCAGAACCATCGACCAGCACTCACCAACAACTATTTGGTGACACAAAGTGACCCACAAGACTGGTGGCAGAAGGAAACCTGTCCTGAAACAGACCTGTGGAAGATCAGCTACAACATTTGGCTCGCTGACTTCACTTCTCTGTTTCTTGTGACTTTACACACTAACAAGTATTTTGTAACAGATGAACGGATGGAATTTTTTCCAGCTGATATGATAACTGATGATTACGTCGTAGTAGGTAAAGACTTGATATTCCACTGCTGTGATCAGACTTTTCACTCTTGTCGTCGCCTTCTTGTAAAGAAGAAGTCCACACCTGTGATAAGGTGTGAGGCTCATGTCTACATTGCGTAGCTCTACACAGATGCAGCAGTTCAGCGTTATGAACGTTTATTATCAGGCTGATCATTTCTCTGTTTGATGTTTTTATCTTGCGTCCTTGTATATATTGTTTTTTTACTATTTCAGATTATATGTATGAACACTTACGGCAGCTTCTTTTTGTACTTATTTGTAAATAAACTGAATGATGTGAGATTCAAACATTTTCATGCGGATCTATGAAAATACTTTGCTAAAGGGGCACTGCGTAGTTTTGTAGGAGAAATTCAAACACAGAATTTGAATATTTACAATATCAATGAGGTAATGATACAAACTCAGAAATATTTATTTTATCCAGAACTGAATAAACAAGCTGTTCTCAGAGGGGGAAGAAAATGTCCCCAGAACATTGTTTGTACTGTTCCTGCTTTCTGCTGTGATGTGGATATTCATGCAAACGGCGTGTGACCAGGAGTGCCTTGTTTATTAGTAAAGCTAATTAGTAAAGCAGAACAGGCTGCTAAAAGAGCACTGAAATTAAATGATGATGATATAATAAAAGTCTCCTTTGGTAAAGTTGAGGCCAAATCATTAATAAGGAAGGCAGTGAGGGATTCATGGCAGAAGAAGTGAGATGCAGATGAAAATGGAAGACGCTACTAAAGCGTTAAAATCAAGTATTTATGTAAAGGCAGAGTGTGTGTCAGATAAATGTGATGTTTGTGAGGTTGCTGAAAATGAAATGTAGAGTGCAATGAATTACGTAGTAGGATATATGAACCAGGGTGGAAACTACCCTTTGCCTTCAAACCAGCATCAATTTTTACCGGTACACTTGCACAAAGTCAGGGATTTTGTCGGATTGTAGCCAGGTGTACGATCAACCAGTTATACCAAACAGGTGCTAATGAAACACAGTCACTAACTTAAACAGAAACAGCTGTGTAGAAAGCTTCAAATTGGGTGAGAAACAGCCAAACTCTGCTACCAAGGTGAGGCTGTGTGGAAGTCAGTTTCGTGTTGCAGGTCATACACCGTGGTAAGACTGAGCACAGCAACAAGACACAAGGCAGTTATACTGCATCAGCAAGGTCTCTCCCAGACAGAGATTTCAAAGCAGACTCTTTTGAGAAGCACAAAGAAATGGGCAACGTTGGGGATCGTGGAGGCAGTCGTCAGCTTTTTTTGGGGGGGGGATTTTCAAAATCAGAAGATGTCCAGCAGTGCTGTCAGCTCAGAACTGGCAGGAACCAGTAGGACCCAGGTACACCCGTCTACTGTATGGAGAAGTCTGGTCAGAAGTTGTCTTTATGGAAGAGTTGCAGCCAAAGAGCCACACCTCCAACATGGAAACAAGGCTAAGTGACTCAACTATGCACAAAAACATAAGAACTGGGGTGCAGAAAAATGGCAGCAGGTGCTCTGGACTGATGAGTCAGTATTTAATATATTTGGCTGTAGCAGAAGGCAGTTTGTTCACTGAAGAGTGGGAGAGCAGCACAATAATGTGTCTGCAGGCAACAGTGAAGCAGGGAGGAGGTTCCTTCCAAGTTTGGGGCTGCCTTTCTGCAAATGGATACTTCATCGCTCATGTATTAAAAAAATGTATGTTTTATTGGTTTAATGAGGATTCTGGTTCTATATTACTAATTTTCCTTTGTTCTCAAAGGTTACTCTTGGATTATTCATCTTCTTATGGTGTTCTCTGTGGAGGCCTTGTGTTGTGGTTCAGTCATCATCACAGTCCTGCAGGAACAAAAACTCAGGAACAGGCAACTTTGAACTTTCAGCTAAACATCTGTCTTGTTGTGCCTCTGACTCACAGTTAATATTATAGTAATTGATCAAAAACCTATAAATTACATTTTTTTAGAAATATTTGTTCAGCACTGACTTTATTTCACTTCTTCATGTTGTCCCTCAAAGACCCAGAGGAGGTCAGGACCCCACAAAAACCAAACGGAAACACTGAGTCTGACAATTTATTCATTTTTACTTGAACACATTTGTCTTTTATTGCTTCTTTTCAACATGATTTAGTCTTCACTCTGTTTTGATTTTCCAGGACTGAAATTGGATTTATTAATGAAGCACTGAACTCTTCATGGACCATCATGTGTTCATCAGCGTGTTTAGTCATATAACATTTGTTCAGAGAGATTTAGAAACTGGGAGTTGAAAAGAAGGAAGCAGTGATGTCAGAGATTGGAGCTGATAGTGTCATCTGGAAAAGAGAGACGAGACTAAATATCATGAGTCCAAGTTCCTCTGACCAAGTTATGTTACACAATTTAATGTTTTGCTTGAATAATGGATCTATGAAACTGTCACATGAAGCATTTTTTATCTTATTCCAAAATGATGACCTGGATCATCGTCTACTGTAGAGCTTTTTAGTAGGCCTATATATAAAGTTTAAATGACACGTATTATCATCATATTATTAATATTTTTGCACTTTAACGTTTGATGTGTGTCTTTATTCTTCTACCCTGACACATGTTAAAAACATTTACTGTCTTGTTTTGCCTCCATGTTCTGTTCTCTGTCAAACACTTGATAATTAACCTGTGCAATATGTTTATGGACTTTCTTTGTAATGATATCCTTTTTTAATTGAAATATTTTAAATGCTTTATCTTCTGAATTTTTTCTGTATATTTGTACGTTCTGCACACTTAATTAAAATGTGATTTAAAGACAAAAAAAAAGTGTTTCTGTGTCTGCCTGATGTTTCTGTTGCCCTGGATTATGTTGATCTTTCTCACTACATCTTGTATTGTGTCCACTGGGAGGAGCTTGGAACGCACACAGGGTCATCCTCCCCCTCGAGTCAGCTGGCAGTGACTCATTATATTCCAGGGTTGGTTTCAGTTTCATGTTCATGAAACAGCAATGTCACAGCCCAGAGTGTTACACTTGTACACACTGGCTCTCTGGGGAGATCAGCTGTCAGATCGGGGAAGTTGCGTCTCTGCATTTAAAAGCGAGTGTTCTCGCGAAGAAAAAAGTTCCCATCTTCCTCTTTGAATGTAAATGTCAGTTACCTTATTTCTGTGGACTGTCTTCATCAGGGCTCGCTTTCGTGGTTTGCGCTGTTCGTCGTCCTCGTCGCTGTTGCTGCTGCGCTGAATATCTTCTGTCTCACGGATTGTTTATATTGTTCATCCTGCTGTGGGATTATTTCTCCCCAAGTGTCAGATTTCACTTTTACGATCAGTGGCGGGAGAATGTTTACAGTCTGCAGCAGAGATGGCGCACAGTGCAGTTCTACATTTACTTTGTGTGTTTGGACTCTTACAGAAAGGTAAGAAAGAGACGATACAGTCATTTTTATGCAGCTGTGAAACTTCTTGCTCTTAAACTGAAAGCACAGCTGTGAGACTGCTGACTGCTCTTTGATTCTGTCAGTGTGATTTTCTGCCTAAACAGGGTCTGCATCTGTTTCCTTAACTTACTCATTCATCCATTGTGCTCATATCAGTGTATGTCCTGTTTGTTCATGTTATAAGTTGCTCTTTCAATGTAGAACATGCAGGAAGTCTTTTGAGACTAAATGCCCCTTTATGATCCTTGTTGTTCAATCTGAATATAAACACTTTCAGTTACAAGTATATTTCTGGCTTCACACATGACTTATCATTCATGTTTTATGTCACATTTTTAAAGACAACAAATCACAGTAATGATAATCTGTCATGTCCTGCAGGTCTGACAGAGCTGATACGAACACGGAGGACTGTGACTGCAGCTGTCGGAGAAGAAGCTGGTTTCAGGTGTGAACTGCTGCAGTCTAAAGATGTTGTTCAGGTCACCTGGTACAAAGTTTTACCTGACAGAGACAGGAATCTCATTTCTTACCACAAAAAATATGGTCAAGATGTGAATCCTGCCTTTAAAGATAAAGTAGGGTTTACAGATGCTGGACTGCAGAACAGCTCCATCTTCATCAGAAACGTGACAGAGGAAGATGAAGGCTGCTATCTCTGTTTGTTCAACGCTGACCCTGAAGGTGCTCTCACTGGTAAAACCTGCCTCCAAGTCTACGGTAAGAACCAACCAACTTTACACAAAGCATGCTGCTGCATTGTGTCTTCATCCTCTCCACTAACAACATTTAGTTCATCTGATATCTTTTGTGTTCAGAGCTGCATGAACCCGTTCTCCATGTGAGAGAATCAGGCTCTGAGGAGACAGTGGTGTCCTGCTCGGCCACAGGTCGACCTGCTCCCACAGTGACATTAACTGTCCTGAGAGACAACGTCCACTTTCCTGGAAACAGCTCCGTCAGTGTGAACAACACCAACGGTACAGTCACTGTCACCTCTACAGCTGTGCTGACTCGTCTCCATCACATGGACACAGAGGTTAGATGTGCAGTGCGAGTGCTCTCTGCTCCTCAGAAAGAGGAGGTCAGGATGATTCCTGCTGAAGTCAAACAGTCTGCTGAAGGTGAGGAACACTTCCACACAGACTCATTTATAGAATGATGAGAACTTTAAACTCATGTCTTCGGTTTATCTGACAGGTTTCCAAGAGGATTCTGGGACCAAGAACACACTTTTCCCCATCATCATTACATTGTCTGTGGTGCTGCCCTTCTGTTGTGTTGCAGCAGCAGTCCTGCTGATACGAAGACATAGAAGCAGGTCATTCTTAACTTTCAGCTCATCATTTGTATAATTTAATTAGGTAATGATTGGTTCGATCTTTTCAATCACACCAGATTTATATGTTTTTGCTCACCACTGACTTTTCTTCATCCTTCAGTCAGACACAAGGACACTCTGAGATCATGACACCACCAAAAACAACTGCACACACTCAAGAGTAAGGTCCTTTATTGATTTCTCGTAAATGTTTTTTGTTGCTTCAGAATGATGAAATTGACTCATGTGTTGTTTTTAACTAAAGGACTGAAACAACTTTGATGTGTCAAGAAAAGCAGCACTTAAGGCAACGGACTGCATCTGAGAAAAGAGAAGGAAGTGAAAACCCAGAACCATTGCCCGGCACTCGCCAACAACTATTTTGACACAAAAAAACCCACAAGACTGGTGGCAGAACAAAACTGCCCTAAAATACGGTGACATTTGTGAAATACCTGTGTGAGATCAGTTACAACATTTGGCGTGCTACATTTATGGACATGAACGTGGACGTGACTGATATGATGTGTTGAACACAGGTCTGAGTAAAGAAGTGTTTAAATCACAAACTAATTAATTCTGTACCTGTGATGTTCCATCATTATATGAGTTTGTGATTTAAACACTTCTATAGTCAGATGTGGATACAGATGCTCACACCTGACTGTGGAGAGAACTGGAACATCTGTACAGGAATGACTCAACTTTAAGGACAATGCAACAGTTTTTCTTTATGTTGTAACTCACACATTGCATTCTGCGCAATGATTGAAATAATTGTTTTTGGAGCCAAGAAGAACGACTAACAGTCTCCACTCAGCAGCCACACTAAGACTGTGACAAGGTCATCATATTGTCACCTTAAGAATATATCCAGGATAAAAGGACTTATGTATCAGCAGGATTTGGACAAACTTGTCTGTACATTTATCCTCAGAGGACTCGACTACTGTAACGGTGTCTTTACAGGACTCTCTAAAAAAACTCATCAGACAGCTGCTGCTGATTCTGAACGCTGCTGCTCGAGTCCAAACAAGAACCAAAACAGTAGATCACATCACTCCAGTTCTCACATCTTTACACTGGCTTTCTCTTTGTCAGAGAATAGATTTAAAACTCCTGCTGTTGGTTTATGAAGCACTGAATGGTTTCAGGCCAAAATACAAAATACACTTCTGACCTGCTGCCACGTTATGAAGCGTCCAGACCTCTGAGGTCGTCAGGTACTCGTCTGCCTTTAGTCTCCAGAGTCAGAACTAAACATGGAGAAGCAGTGTTCAGTTATTATGAATCACAGATCTGGAACAAACTGAAAACTGCAGGTCTGCTCTGAGTCTCACCTCGTTTAAATCAACACTGAAGACCTTTCTGTTTGCAGCTGCTTTTCACTGAAGCAATTTTAAAGGTCTGAACTGCACTGTGACTTTTATTTTCTAATCTGGTCTCTTTTAAAACTTTTTCTATTTTAGCCTACTTAACTTAACTCTTCTTACTTGTTTTTAATTTGTATTTTAAATGCATTTTTAAAAATGTTTTTTAATGGTATTTGTATGCTCCTGTAAATCAGTTTGTGTAATGTCAAATGAGACTGTTTACATCCTGAATATCAATAATGAATTGTGTTTAACGATATCAACAACAGGTCACAAAAACACCCTCGGAAAAGATATTCTGTTGAACTAAATTGTGTCCTAAGTTTGCAGCTGTGGTCATTTGTAGGAGCCACGAATGAATTAGTAGGTGTTCTTCTATTAGTTACAAGGTGAAGGGATATTGTTATCTTTTGCTGTTTGTTTTGGTTTTGATATTTTATTATGTGGTCATATTGAGAAGGGGGCTAGTGGGTGACGTGGATGTGGGCGGGTTTATTAGTTAATATAGGCAGCTGTTCATCTCTCATTGTCGGGGGGGGGGGGGGGGGGCTGGGTCGGTGTATTTTGATTATGAGTTTGTGCATTTTATCATGAGTTGAAAGTTATTTTCGAATATCAGTGACTTCTTTTAGGAAGCGCGTCAGACAACCTCAGTGTCTCAGCGACTCCTTTTTGTTTGTTTAAGTCGCTCCATCATTAGTTTAGTGAGACAACATGTCACAGCTCCACAGTGATCAGGACTGTGACAGAACCAGATGAGGGCTGCTTTTATAACAAGTGTTTTGTAACATCTGTGATATATTTTACACTAGTTCAAATGAAATGTATATAACTGTACTGCTGGTTTTGTATCTTTATAAATAAACTGAAACTTGATGAAATTACAGTCTGCACTGAATATTAATAAATGTGTGAAAGTGCTGCGTTGAAGTGATAAAACAAATCAATGTTTCTTATAAATCAATATGTTCTTTGTGTTATCTACAACATAATTGAACTAATTTCTGTCTCAACAGAACAGACAGCAATCTGTGATAATCTAGTTCATGTCCATCTACTGCTCCCTGATTGGTCGGGATGTACCACTGTGGTGGGGTTGAGTGCACCAGGCGTCCCGCGCTGTTTAAATCACCTTTAACAGTAAATTAGTCATTTCTTATAAATACAATTTTTTTGTTATGATTTAGATAATAAGATTAGCCTGCAGGCTTGTTTCTTGGGTCTGGTTGCTTCATGTTTCGGTGAATAAGTGTTTATGTGACACCCTCGAGGATCAGCTTACCTGGAAGTCACCTTTGGACACCTGTGAGCGCAGCCTACAGTTACAGGTGGGAGATTTGAATATTGGCGGTTCATTCAGTGTGCTGTCTGTAGCAGAGATGGAGCACCGCTCACTCATTCATCTGTTGTGTGTGTTGGGAGTCTTTCACAAAGGTACGAGAAACATGATACAGTAACATGTTTCACACATTTCTATAGCTGTTAAACTGACATTATTATTAGTTCATTTTTATCTGTCAAATTCACCACATTTTCATTCTTAAAGCTATAAAAAAAAATAATAATTCATCCACAAGCACAGTGTTAAGATACTTCAATCTTTCTAAATCATATTATTTGTTCGGAGTATATTCCCGGCCATAAAGTGAGCTTGAACAGAGTGCTAAGATTATATTTTATCATTTATAAAGGTAAAATTGTATTTCCATTTGTTCTCCAAAACAATTTTACAAGATGCTCTTTTAATGTAGAACATGCAGGAAGTCTTTTGAAACTAAATGTCCTTCTATGATTCTTGTTGTTCAATCTAAATATAAAGGTAAAAGTCTATTTCTGGCTTCACACAGGACTAATAATTCATGTTTTATTTCAAATTCTGAAAGTAAAAAAACACCAACCACAATCACAGTACTAATAATCTGTCATGTCCTGCAGGTCTGGCAGATCTGATACGAACACGGAGGACTGTGACTGCAGCTGCTGGAGAAGAAGCTGGTTTCAGGTGTGAGCTGCTGCAGTCTAAAGATGTTGTTCAGGTCACCTGGCACAAAGTTTTACCTGACAGAGAGGAGACACTTGCTTCTTACACTACTAGATTTGGTCAAAAAGTGAATCCTGCCTTTAAAGATAAAGTAGGGTTTACAGATGCTGGACTGCAGAACAGCTCCATCTTCATCAGAAACGTGACAGAGGAAGATGAAGGCTGCTATCTCTGTTTGTTCAACGCCGACCCTGAAGGTGCTCTCATTGGTGAAACCTGCCTCCAAGTCTACGGTAAGAACCAACCAACTTCACACAAAGCATGCTGCTGCATTGTGTCTTCATCCTCATCATTAACTACATTTAGTTCATGTGATATCTTTTGTGTTCAGAGCTGCATGAACCCGTTCTCCATGTGAGAGAATCAGGCTCTGAGGAGACAGTGGTGTCCTGCTCGGCCACAGGTCGACCTGCTCCCACAGTGACATTAACTGTCCTGAGAGACAACGTCCACTTTCCTGGAAACAGCTCCGTCAGTGTGAACAACACCAACGGTACAGTCACTGTCACCTCTACAGCTGTGCTGACTCGTCTCCATCACATGGACACAGAGGTTAGATGTGCAGTGCGAGTGCTCTCTGCTCCTCAGAAAGAGGAGGTCAGGATGATTCCTGCTGAAGGTGAGGAACACTTCCACACACACTGATTTATAGAACGATGACAACTTTAAACTCATGTCTTATGTTTATCTGACAGGTTTCAATGAAGATTCTGGGATTAAGATCACACGTTTCACCATCATCACTACATTGTCTGTGGTGCTGGTCGTCTGTTGTGTTGCAGCAGCAGTCCTGCTGATACGAAGACATATGAACAGGTAATTCTTAACTTTAACTCATCATTTGTCTCATTTAATTTGGTAATGATTGATTCGATCTTTTCAACCACACCAGTAAGTAAAGGATTCACCATTGACTTTTCTTCATCCTTCAGTCGGACACAAAGAGACTCTGAAGAGATCATGACACCACGAGAAACAACTGAACAAACTCAAGAGTAAGATCCTTTATTGATTTCTCATTTGTAAAAGTTTTTTGTTGCTTCAGACTAGGGCTGCACGATTCTGGAAAAAATGTGAATCACGATTTTTCTGCTTAGAATTGAGATCACGATTCTCTGGCACGATTTTTTTCACAAAATGTTAATTGCACTGATGAACTTGAACAAAAAAAAAAAAAAACATGATAGTATAGCTGATACTACTATGCCTCTGCCAAAGCAATGTTTTTTTGTTCATTTCAAGTTCTATCATTGGATGAGAAATTATTTTTACACAAATAAAAAAAAAAAAAATTAGTCTCCCAAGATGAGAGGGCATCCTTTTATACCTCATGTTGTACAGTGTTTATTGGGGCCGTATCTTAAGCTAGGTGATATGTGATAGCTGCTGTGATCAGCTTTCTAAAACGGAGGCATAATTTTCTTCCTTTTCCAAAAGCCGCCTCAGAGGTAGAGGTAAACACGTGACGTGACGTGACGTGAAGCCCGACGTTGGGCTGTGAGCAGTTGACAACGAATTTGTCTTCAAAATAAGAGCTTTACATTACACCCCATTGGAGTTTAGAGCAGGGTTCTTAGCGGGGGGCTTTTAATTTGAAAGTAGCGACCGTTCCTAGATTGTGGCTACAACAACAAGCTAACACAACCATACAGCTAGAGATCCAGGAGACGCTAGCATCTCCTGATCTCAGCGGCTGTCCAGTTGCTCATCTAGCAGGCGAGGCGGAAATAAGTGTACCCTCCGAGGCGGGAAATCGGCGGACCAAAACAGACCCCCAATTTGCCGCCCTCTGTCTAAAACCGCGGACCTAGCCGCCAAAAGGACGGGCAGATTGGCGGCTTGCTGCCCCGTCTAAAAACGGCTTCTCACTCACTTCTTCCGTACACTTAACTGCAGGCGGGCTTCCGCCACTGAATCACGTGTTGTAAAGACGCTTTACCACAGGTTGAGGGAGGAGGCAGCGGCAGTGCTGCGTTTGGGGGCACTTCAAAAAATCCGGGAGGAAAATAGGAGTATTTGTTTGTGATTCAGCTCGAGATATAAAATGCTTCAGAATCGCTGTGTGTAGATATGAGATCACGTGTATGTGTGAATCGAGATCGCGATTTATTAACGATTTTTTGTGCAGCCCTACTTCAGACTGATGAAATTTGCTCATATGTTGTTTTTCACTGAAGGACTGAAACACCTGTCATGCATCAAGGTAACGGGCAGTTAAGGAAACCATCACCTGAAACTTGCCGAAAACTACTTTGACACAAAATAACCCACAAGACTGGTGGCAGAACGAAAACTTCCCTAAAATACTTTGAACATTTGGCGCGCTGCATTTATGGACATGAATGTGGATGTGACTGATATAATGTGTTGACCACAGGTGGTCGTCTTCAGGTCTGAGTAAAGAAGTGAACACACCTGTATTTGATATATAATGATGGAACATCACAGGTACAGAATTAATGAGTTAGTGATTTAAACACTTCTGTAGTCAGATGTGGATACAGATGCTCACACCTGACTGTGGAGAAAACTGGAACATCTGTACAGGAATGATTCAACTTTAAGGACAATGCAACAGTTTTTCTGTATTTTGTAACTCAAACATTGCATCATGTGCAATGACTGAAATAATTGTTTTTGGAGCCAAGAAGAACGACTAACAGTCTCCACTCAGCAGCCACACTAAGACTGTGACAAGGTCATCTTATTGTCACCTTAAGAATATATCCAGGATAAATGGACTTACTAAACAGTAGATCACATCACTCCAGTTCTCACATCTTTACACTGGCTTTCTCTTTGTCAGAGAATAGATTTAAAACTCCTGCTGTTGGTTTATGAAGCACTGAATGGTTTCGGGCCAAAATACAAAATACACTTCTGACCTGCTGCCACGTTATGAAGCGTCCAGACCTCTGAGGTCGTCAGGTACTCGTCTGCTTTTAGTCTCCAGACAGAGTCAGAACTAAACATGGAGAAGCAGTGTTCAGTTATTATGAATCACAGATCTGGAACAAACTCTGAAAACTGCAGGTCTGCTCTGAGTCTCACCTTGTTTAAATCAACACTGAAGACCTTTCTGTTTGCAGCTGCTTTTCACTGAAGCAATTTTAAAGGTCTGAACTGCACTGTGACTTTTATTTTCTAATCTGGTCTCTTTTAAACTTTTTCTATTTTAGCCTACTTAACTTGTTTTAATGATTTGTTTCTTGGTGTCTTCTTACTTGTTTTTAATTTGTATTTTAAATGCATTTTTTAAAAATGTTTTTTAATGTTATTTGTATGCTCCTGTAAATCAGTTTGTGTAATGTCAAATGAGACTGTTTACATCCTGAATATCAATAATGAATTGTGTTTAACGATATCAACAACAGGTCACAAAAACGATGTTCTGTTGAACTAAATTGTGTCCTAAGTTTGCAGCTGTGGTCATTTGTACAAGCCACAAATGAATTAGTAGGTGTTTTTCTATTAGTTACAAGGTGAAAGGATATTGGGCCTCATTCACCAATATCTTCTTAAGAATCTTCTTAGATTCTTTCTTAAAATGTTCTTAAGAGGTTCCTTAAGAAAACCCTACATCAGATTCACCAACTCGTTCGTAAGCCTCAGAATTGTTCGCAGCTGTGTTCTTGCCGCAGGAGCAATATATATGCCGTTGTTTTGCGGGCCTTGGATAGAGAAATTCCACGTATAAATAGGGTGGGGGGGTTACTAATTGATGGCATGTTTCCAATTTACTTGATTTATCTTAAATCATTGGCACATTTAATTTATTTTAGAATTTAAATTCTTTGTAAATGACCAAAAAATATTAAATAAATAAATAAATGAATAAATATGACAGAATTATCACTGTAATATTGCATTTTATTGAACTACACAAGAGAAGAAAACACAACCATGCCAACATTTCGGCACTGAAATGTGCGTGAGAGTACTCCTGAGTGTTCGTAGGATTTGTTCTTGCCTAAGAAAAAATCCTAGATAAGAAAAAATTCATGAATGCCACAATCTTCGTAAAATCTTCGTAAGTGGGACTTAAGAACAAATTTGTTCGTAAGAACGGTTCATGAATGAGGCCCATTGTTATCTTTTGCTGTGTGTTTTGGTTTTGATATTTTATCATGTCGTCATATTGAGTAGGGGGCTAGTGGGTGACGTGGATGTGGGCGGGTTTATTAGTTAATATAGGCAGCTGTTCATCTCTCATTGTCAGAGGGGGGGCTTGGTCAGTGTATTTTGATTATGAGTTTGTGCATTTTATCATGAGTTGAAACTTATTTTCGAATGTCAGTGACTTCTTTTAGGAAGCGCGTCAGACAACCTCAGTGTCTCAGCGACTCCCTTGTTTGTTTAAGTCGCTCCATCATTAGTTTAGTGAGACAACATGTCACCGCTCCACAGTTATCAGTGTTTTGTAACATCTGTGATATATTTTACACTAGTTCAAATGAAATGTATATAACTGTACTGCTGGTTTTGTATTTTTATAAATAAACGGAAACTTGATGAAATTACAGTCTGTACTGAATATTAATAAATGTGTGAAAGTGCTGCGTTGAAGTGATGTTCAACAATAATAAAACAAATCAATGTTTCTTATAAATCAATATGTTCTTTGTGTTCTCTACAACGTTATTTAACTGTCTTAACAGAACCGAAAGCAATCTGTGATAAACCAGTTCATATCCATGTACTGCTCCCTGATTGGTCGGGATGTACCACTGTGTGGTGGGGTAGGATGCACCAGGCGTCACGCGCTGTTTAAATCACATTTAACAGTGAATTAGTCATTTCTTATGAAATAACAGTCTTTAGTTCTCATTCAATAATAAGTTAAGTCTTCAGGCTTGTTTCTTGCGTCTGGTTGCTTCATGTTTCGGTGAATAAGTGTTTACGTGACCCCCGTCGGGGATCAGCTTACCTGGAAGTCGCCTGCAGCCCGCAGTGACAGCTGGGAGATTTGAATATTGGCGGTTCATTGTAGCAGAGATGGAGCGCAGACCAGTCGTTCATCTGTTGTGTGTGTTGGTAGTCTTTCACAGAGGTAAAACAAAGATAATTCACGCATTTCATACATCTGTACGTGACGTCATTTCTGTACAGTAAAGCTGTGACTCCTCAGTGTATTGGTCTATTCCAGTTGCGTCATTACGCGCATTTGACGCGCTTAATTTGAATGTAGTTTTGCATTTGATAACAATTACATTTATATTTTGTCACACAATTTATATTGCAAAGGGACAAAAATCATGATTCATCACTAGGTTTGTTTTTTTTTGCTTTATTTTTAGTTCATGTTAATCCGTCAAATTCACCACATTTTCACAATTAAACTATGAAAAAATAATTCATCCACAAGCACAGTGTTAAAATACTTAATTTTTTAAAAATCTGAGTATTTGTTAGGAGTATATCACTGGCCAGAAAGTGATGAACAGAATGTTAAGATTATATTTTATTATAAAGTTAAGATTATATTTGTTTTCAAGTGTGTTTCATGTTTGTTCTCCAGCATCATTTTACAAAACTTTAAAAATGTAGAATATGCAGGAAGTCTTTTGAAACTAAGTGTCCTTCTATGATTCTTGTTGTTCAATCTGAATATAAGGTAAAAGTCTATTTCTACCTTCTCACATCTCTCTATAAAAGCAAGGTATCTCTGTCTGTCTGTCTGTGTGTGTGTGTTCCTCAAATATCTCTGCGGATCAGGATCAGACTGACCTGAGACTTTCAACATGGCTGCTGCGTGGTGTGCAACATCAGATTTGTTTGGACTGCAATGATACCGTTAATAAATTATTTCATAAATGCTTTACAAATTCCGCTAGCACGGTCAACCGTAGCCACCACAGTCATGTGAGCACCAGAGCCAATCACTGCAGAGCCCAACTCCACGACACACCTTACGGACATACAGTCAACGGACGCGACGCACCGGCACGTCCAAAACCGGGCTTAGGGTAAATAATGTCTGCCACGCTTTTTCGCGAACATTGCCGTCACGTTTGCTTTGTGTCTGGTGCAGGAAGAAACGGTAAAAACGGGCCTTTGTCACGAAATTGTCCAAGCAGCAAGTTTGGTTGTTGAAGAACAGGGAAAGTTGTGTGAGGGACGCCGGCGGTGATACAGACAGCGACAGAGACAGTGAGTTTTGAGAGTTGAGAGATTTGTGACATATAGCGTGTTTGGAGTGTATAGTTAGTGTGTTATATAGTGTTTAGTGTAGTGTGTTTAGTGTGTAGTGGAGTCGTTTTTTTTGTGTTGTGAGTCAAAACAATGAGGAGACTGTTGAATGTGGAGCAGGCAGTGCAACTCTTCATTGAGCTGAGGAGCCTGAGGCAGACCTGAGCATTGCCTGCATTTAAATGTAAATAGTTAATATAACTTTGTAAATTTCAAAAACTTATGCACAAATTTAGCAAACAACAATTCATATTTGCATTATAACTAATGCAGTTGGTTCATTAAACATATTGGTGGTTTTCACTGTAAAAAATCTAACTTTGTCCTACTCTGATTTTATGTTATTTTGTGATTTTAGGTCCATTTTGTTAATACAGTATGTCAAAATTAAAAAATAACTGTACAGTCACATATGTGAGGTTGTGCTCAAAATAATGACACCAAACAAAGCAAGGTAAATAGTTTTTAAGGTGAAATATAATGGTATTATCAAAAGTAGTCAAAAACAGCCAATTATATCCCTGACGTCTCACCTTCAAACACAGCCTCATTTGGCCATCCATGAAAAAGCTACTTAACCTCCCACTTTTCTATAGAAATACATGCTTCCTACGGGCAATGCACTACTGACTTATAATTCATGTTTTGTGTCACATTTTTAAAGAAAAAAAAATCACCAATCACAATCACAGTACTAATAATCTGTCATGTCCTGCAGGTCTGACAGATCTGATACGAACACGGAGGACTGTGACTGCAGCTGTCAGAGAAGAAGCTGGTTTCAGGTGTGAGCTGCTGCAGTCTAAAGATGTTGTTCAGGTCACCTGGCACAAAGTTTTACGTGACAGAGAGGAGACACTTGCTTCTTACACTACTCGATATGGTCAAAAAGTGAATCCTGCCTTTAAAGATAAAGTAGGGTTTACAGATGCTGGACTGCAGAACAGCTCCATCTTCATCAGAAACGTGACAGAGGAAGATGAAGGCTGCTATCTCTGTTTGTTCAACGCCGACCCTGAAGGTGCTCTCATTGGTCAAACCTGCCTCCAAGTCTACGGTAAGAACCAACCAACTTCTGCATGCACACAAAGCATGCTGCTGCATTGTGTCTTCATCCTCACCACTAACAACATTTAGTTCATCTGATATCTTTTGTGTTCAGAGCTGCATGAACCCGTTCTCCATGTGAGAGAATCAGGCTCTGAGGAGACAGTGGTGTCCTGCTCGGCCACAGGTCGACCTGCTCCCACAGTGACATTAACTGTCCTGAGAGACAACGTCCACTTTCCTGGAAACAGCTCCGTCAGTGTGAACAACACCAACGGTACAGTCACTGTCACCTCTACAGCTGTGCTGACTCGTCTCCATCACATGGACACAGAGGTTAGATGTGCAGTGCGAGTGCTCTCTGCTCCTCAGAAAGAGGAGGTCAGGATGATTCCTGCTGAAGTCAAACAGTCTGCTGAAGGTGAGGAACACTTCCACACACACTGATTTATAGAACGATGAGAACTTTATGTCTTGTTTTATTTTATAGGTTTTAAGGTCTAAATCAAAAAATGTCCTTTGTTCTCAAAGGTTCCTCCTGGATCATCATTATTATTACAGTGTTCTCTGTCGTGGCCGTTGGTTGTGTTGCAGTCATCATCACAGTCCTGCTGATACGAAAACCCTGGAACAGGTGACTTTTAACTTTCAACTGAACATCTGTCCTGTTGTAATGACAGCTGATTTTAATAATCGATTCAGATCTTTTCAGACGAAACCTTTGAATAAAAAAATGTATAAATGTTTGTTCAGCCCTGAATTTTCTTCAATTGTTCAGTTCGTCCCTCAGAGACCCAGAAGAGAGAAGGACACCACAAAATCCAAACAGAAACACTGAGTAAGACAATTCATTCATTAATTTATTGCTTATTTGTGAAATTATTTAATCTGTCCAACACAGCTTCACCAGAGCAAAACCACTGGTTGATTGTTTAGGGTATTAAACCCCTAAAATCAGAATCAGAATCAGAAATACTTTGATAATCCCAGGGGGAAATTATTTTTGTTACACACTCCAGATAAACAAACAAAAAGGGAGCAAAGGAGGGAGTCAGGTGACTAATAAAAGTTTTGGGCATATTTTCTAATTTTATGTACAGAATGTTCTTATTTTAACCCAATTATGATCCTTTCCTAAACCTTATCGAGTAGTTTCGTTCCATGAACATCTCACCGTGTAATGTAGTTACCTGACATCATGTACGTATGTAACTGACATCATGTTGTTTTGGGAGTTATTAGCAAATTTAGGTATGAAGATGTTTCAGTTTTCTGACTACTACTGTTTACTTAAGTAATTTAGAGACTGATGTATGTCTTGTTTTTTATTTGAAGGATGAAAACACCTTTAATGCAGAAAGTGAACAAGCAGATAAGACTACGGATGTCTCCTGGAAAAAAGAATGAAAACGACTCTCCAAAAGTCTCGTCCTCAACAACGGGAACAAAGCAACAACTGTCTGTGTAAGACAATTTGTACATTTTTACTTGTACAAATGTATTATTTACTGCGTCTTTTCAACATGATTCAGTCTTCACTCTGTTTTTACCTTCCACAACTAAAATTGTATTTCTTAATGAAGCAAATTGTGAGTCACTGAACTCTTCATGGACCATCATGTATTCATCAGAGATTTAGAAACTGACGTATGTCTTGTTTTTATCTGAAGGAACAAAACACCTTTAGTGCAGCAAGAGTACGAGCAGGTAAGACTACGGACGTCTACTAGAAAAAAGGAAGAAAGGGACTCTCCAAAAGTCTCCTCAAAAAGAGGAATTAACCGACAACTGGTTTTCACCATAGTCAGTGATTTAGTTACAGAGAATGACCCACAAGACGTGAGATGGTGAAACAACTGGCACTGATGTTTCTATTTAAGATCCATCCTACAATACAACAGAGAACATGTCTGTCCCAGTTCATGAAGAACAAGATTGTACATTTAGATTGTTTATATGTTGTGTATTCTTATATGTACATTAAATGTAAATCCTGTTTTCATGTAATTTGTTTCCATCCTGATCTTTGGTTTGTTAATGCACTTCTGTCTTTGTGACTTATTATTTGTAACATGTAATAACTTCACTGCTGCATCCGGATGAAGCATTTGCATCTTGTGCTTTAATGTATTTGTTGAATATTGATTTCATTTCCAAATAAAATGTATAAAATATCCTGCTGCTTCTTTGAATATAAGGATAGAAATAAATGATAATAAATTATGGCAGATCTGAAAATGCACAACTGTCGATACTGAATGTAAATAATGATGAAACAGTATTAATAACGTGTGAAGGACTCATCTCTAAAATCATTGTCTGTTTGTGCTTATCATTAGATTAGCAAAGATCATCAGCATTTCTTTTGTGAACCAAAGATTGACTGAAAATCCCAAAACTCAGGATTTTATATGTCTGGAAAAGACTTTGTTTTCTATGTGGCAGGTAACTACACGTTATATTTTTATTTCTTACATGTATTTTAATAAAATGTCTGTTTGAAGAATCTTTATCTGTGTGTTGTGTGTTAAAAAACCAAAATTCTGACATATTAATCTTGAACTGTATCAATAATAAAATGTACTGCTCCCTGATTGGTCAGAATGTACCACTGTTGAGAGGTAGGGTGCACCAGGCGTCACGCGCCGTTTAAAGCACATTTAAACAGTAAATTAGTCATTTGTTATTAAATACTAGTCTTTAGTTATTATTTGAATAATAAAGTTAAGCCTACATGCTTGTTTCGGGTCTCGTTGCTTCATGTTTCGGTGAATATGTGTTTATGTGACCCCCGCGGGGGGATCAGCTTACCCGGAAGTCACCTTTGGACACCGCAGTCCGAAATTCCAGCCGGGAGATTTGAATATCGGCGGTTAATTACAGCAGAGATGGAGCAGCGAGCAGTCGTTCGTCTGTTGTGTGTGTTGGGAGTCTTTCACAGAGGTAAGAGAAAGATGATACAGTAACATGTATGTAACATTTAACATCTCTGTTAAACTGACAGTACAGCTGTGGCTCCTGAATTTATTGGTTTAGTCCAGCTGCGTCATTATGTGCTGTTTCGCGGTTAGTTGTTAATGTACTTTCGCATTTGATAACGCTTTTGTTTACTTGATGTAGTCTAATTTATTTGGCTAAAGAAAAACAATCGTAACTTATCACTGGGTTTTATCTTAAGCTTTATTTTCATTTCATGTTTATCCTTCAAATTCAACAAATTTTGTCACTTGACTTATAAAACAAAATAATTCATCCACGAGCACTTGAACAGATTTTTTTTAAAAATGTATTACTTAAAAGTATATTTCTGGCTAGAAAGTGACGTTGAACAGAGAGATGATGACGGCTCTCAGTCATCCAGGTCAGTCAAAATCTATTAATCTATCAAATCAGTATCGTAACTGGACTTGTTTACTTTTCTTGAATGTTACTGGTTTAGTCCAGCACGTCATTACGCGGGTGAATTTACGCGGTTAGTTTGAATGTGCTTTTGCGTTTGATAACGCTTATAATTATATTATATGGCCTAATTTATCTTGCAATTTAAAAAAAATAATAGTTTGTCAGTGAGTCTTTATTTCCAGCTTTAGTTTTAGTTCATGTCAATATGTACAATACAGAGCAACACGTGTTAAGAGCCCTGCTACTACGTTAGTTTGTATATTCCAGTTTTTATGTCCAGACTTCTGTAAAGGACACACCTGAGCATCCTCACTCATGGCTCCTCTGATGAACCTCCGCTGTACTCATTCCTCAAGGAGCATTTTAAGGACCTCTGCTTACATCTCATGTGAGGGATTGGGATCTGAAATTATAGAAAGAGGGGAGACAGTTTGAAGCCTCACCTGTGAAACTATCCTCTCCTGCAGGTCTAACAGCTCTGATACAAACAGAGCAGGATGTGATTGCAGCTGTAGGAGATGATGCTCGTCTGAGCTGTCAGCTGCTTCAATCTAAAGAAATTCTCCAGATCACCTGGCAGAAGGTTTTACCTGAGGGGGAGGAGAATGTCGCTACCTTCAACAAGTACTTTGGAGAAAGGGTGAATGCTGGTTTTCAGGGAAAAGTGGAGGTTAAAAACAACGGACTGCAGAACTGCTCCATAGTCATCAAGAATGTGACAGACCAAGATGAAGGCTGCTATCGCTGTGTGTTTAACGCCTACCCCGACGGTGCTCTCATTGGAAATACCTGCCTCAAAGTCTACGGTAAGAACCTTCATGCATTTATAACAAAATGCATAGAAGTGAATCACCTTTGCTCAATATGAAAATGTAATGACTCTAATCTCATTTCGCCGGATCTGTACAGTGCGAGTGCTCTCTGCTCCTCAGAAAGAGGAGGTCAGGGTGATTCCTGCTGAAGTCAAACAGTCTGCTGAAGGTGAGGAACACTTCCACACATTTATAAAATGATGACAACCTTAAACCCATCATCGTGTGTTTTCTACTTTTATTTTATAGGTTTAATAAAGTTCTGGGTTAATATCACTAATGTTCCTTTGTTCTCAAAGGTTCCTCCTGGATTGTTATTATAGCAGTGTTCTCTGTAGTAGCGGTTGGTTGTGTTGCAGTCATCATCACAGTCCTGCTGAAACGAAAACCCTGGAACAGGTAACTTTTAACTTGTTTTAACACCTCTGTCTCACAGTTAATATTTTATTAATTCATCGAGTTCTTTTCAGACCAAAAGATAAATAAGCAAATTATAAATGTTTGTTCAGTTCTGAATTTTCTTCAATTCTTCAGTTCGTCACGCAGAGACCCAGAGGGCAGAGAGACACCCAAAAAAACTAACGAAATCACTGAGTAAGACAATGTATTTATTAATTTAATGCTTATTTGTGAAATGATTTAATCTGTCTTCACTCCATCCAATGCAGCTTCATTCAAGAAAACACAACCACTGCTTGATATAGAGGAGGTTCAAACAACTGATGTGTACATTTGTGGCGCCCTCTTGTGGCAATAGAAATATATTGATATAATCGATAATTATTGATTTTTTTTACCCATTTGAAAGAAGTAAAATTTGAAAAATAACCCTTTAAATGGTCACTACAGGTGAGATTTTTGAAGAAGAAAAAAATCATTTTCAAGATTTCAGAATCAGAATAGAAGACAGGAGACAAAATAGTGTAGAAGCTGACATTGCTGCTTGACAATATGTTAATGGTATAGTTGGTGTTTTTTGAAGCGGGTTCATATAAAGTACATATCTATAGTCAGTCTGTTTCCTAGCGTAATCGCAGATCAGCGCAGCCTCAGTTTGGAGAAGCAGAGAGCCGCTCCAGCCCAGACGCCTAGCTTTGTACTGCAGTGAACACGGTCCAGTGCAAAGCGTATTTTAACCACCTAAAACGAGGCCCACCTTAAAAAATCGTTGTGTAGAGAAAATTCACACCGCTTTACACCTCCGTCAGACCGCCCTTTCGATTATCGAACGTTCTATCGAAGGTATTTTCAATTGATATTGATCACGTGACTATCGCGATAGATATCATTATCGTTTTATCGCCCAGCCCTACAGGTGACTAATAGTTTTGTGCGTGTTTTCTAATTTTATGTACGGAATATTCTTATTTTAACCCAAACAAGGACCTTTTCCTAAATCTAACCACACAGCGATAACTACGCACTTAACATAACATAACATTTATTTTGATGATCTTTTCCTAAACTTAGCCAAGTATTTTCCATGTGTGAGCATCTCACAACATGTAACTAACATAATGTTGTTTGGGGAGTTTTTAGCAAACAACCTTTTCTGTCATTTAGGTATGAAGATGTTTCCGTTTTCTGACTACTACTATTAACTTGCTGGATGAATGTATGTCTTTTTTTATCTGAAGGAACAAAACACCTTTACTGCAGAAAATAAACGAGCTGATTAGACGACATGTGTCCCCGAAAGTCTCGTCCTCAACAACAGGAACGAACCAACAACCATCTGGGTATAAGACAATTTATTAAGTTTACTTGTACACATTTATTATTTATTGCTTCTTTTCAACATTTAATCTTCACTCTGTTTTGACTCTCCACAACTTAAATTGTATTGTGATGCACTTAACTCCTCATGGACCGTCATGTATTCATCAACGTGTTCATTCACATAACCAGAATGTAGTTAACTGACATCATGTACGTATGTAACTAACATAATGTCATTTTGGGAGTTACTAGCAAATGACCTTTTCTGCCATTTGGGTATGAAGATGTGTTTTTTTTAGCGCTCACTTTTCTGAGTACTACTGTTAACTTGCTGAAGAGATTTAACGACTGACGTCTGTCTTGTTTTGATCTGAAGGAACGAAACACCTTTAATGGAGGAAATGAAGGAGCTGATAAGACTACAGATGTCTACTGGACAAAAGAAAGAAAGCAACTCCGCAAAAGTCTCGTCCTCAACAAGAGGAACTAAACAACAACTGTCTGAGTAAGACAATTTATACATTTTTCTTGTACACATTTATTTTTTATCGCTTCTTTCAACATGATTTAGTCTTCACTCTGTTTTGACTTCTGACTAAAATTATATTTATTAATCCAACTAATTGTGATGCACTGAACTCTTAATGGACATCATGTATTCATCAGCGTGTTCATTCCCATAACATTTGTTGAGAGAGGTTCAGAAGCTGACGCATGTCTTGTTTTTATCTGAAGGAACAAAACACCTTTAATGAAGGACGACAACGAGCAGGTAAGACGACGTGTGTCTACTGCAAAAAAGAAAGAAAAGGACTCCCCAAAAGTCTCGACCTCAACAACAGGACCTAAACGAAAACTTGAGTACAACAATAGTCAACGATTTATGGACAGAGAATAACCAACAAGACGTTAATGATATATTGAAATAACTGCCACTGACCAACTTCAGGGATGTGATTCTTCCGGATTGGTAAACATAATGACCGGCTACCGCTGTCAACGTTTTTTGTCCCTCTGATTCAGGTCTTCATGTCACTCTGCAAGTAGTCAATTTATTTGTCACGACGGAACTTCATCGAAAGCAGAGCTTCACCAAAGAGCCTGCAGTCGTTGCGGAAGGTTATCTGATGTGTCAGTGTTTCTCCTATATGCATTCTGCTGCTGCTGGATTTTCAGTGCCACCGCTGCAACAAAAAAAAGAGAAAAGACATGATTTCTGTAGGTTTAATAACACAGGCGAATGGCGAATTTAAGTTGCACACAGTAAAAGCACTACACACTAAGTTTTGGGTTTTTTTTAAAAAAGATTTTTTGGCATAGACACCTTTATTAAGCAGTAGACAGATAGGAAATATGGGAGAGAGAGGGGGATGTGACATGCAGCAAAGGACCTCCAGCCCGAATCGAACCAGGGTCGGCTGCGTATGTGGCATGCGCTCTAACCACTCAACCAACTTTAAGTTGACCCACTTTTAGTTGAGTGACTGAAATCCTTGTCATCCTCTTCAAAGGCTGCAACAGGCGACTCATTGAACCGGAGTGAAGTTGGTTTCAGGTTTGATACTCAGCGGATATTCACTCGGGTCCAGCCGCGACTTTCACCCAGTGTGAGCAGCAGGAAGACGGTCAGCTCACCTCCCAGTTAGGGACCGTCATTAAATTACTTAGCATTAATATATTAATACAAAATAACTGCATTGTTTTTTTGATATCTCCCATGTCATGTGACCCAGTGACTCCAATCCAGCAGTACATTGTATTAGTAAAGTGGACGAATGAGACACAGCTATCGTTATTGTATTTTAGTGCTTCCTTTATTTTATATGAATATTAATATGCAGAAATTATTATTTTTTCTCAATAACTTTCAAGTCATGTGACTTGACTTCTGAAACTTCTGAAAGAGATTCTGTTTCAAATAAAAAAATCTGCATTAATGAAGAAATAATGGTAAAAAAGTTATGTAATGCTCAAGAAGTCAAGATATTTTCAAGCACCAATGTCAACTTCTACACTATTTTGTCTCATGTCTTAGTTTCTGAATCTGAAAATGATTTATTTTTTTTATTATTTACAAAATAAATGTAAAGAGAGACATAGTGGAGCTGTATATTTTCCTGCTTTTTTCTCCTTTGTCGATCACACCTATGCAACTTTTTTAAGATCCATCTTACATGTCTGTCCCAGTTCATGAAGAATAAGACTGTACTTTTACATTCTTTTATATTTTTTCTATGTGTACATTAATTGTAAGCCCCGTTTTCATGTAATTTGTTTCCACCCTGATCTTTGGTTTGTTAATCACTCCTCTTTTTATTGTGACTTTAGACACTACAAGTATTTTGTAATATATAATGTTTTACACAACTTCACTACTGCATCCAGATGAAGCATTTGCATCCTGTGCTTTTATGTATTTGTTAAAAAAAAAAATCTGTTGATACTGAATGTAAATAATGATCAAACAATATTAATAACGTGTGAATGACTCATGTGGAAAATCAATGTTTATGTTGTAAATCTCTAATGAGTTCAATTATGGCTTAAGATTGCAATTGTGGGTAAATCAAATGTGCTTATCATTAGATTAGTGATGGAAAATTTAACAAAATGTTTTGTGAACCAAAGATTGACTGAAAATCTTAAAAACTCAGGATTTTATATGCAAGGAAAAAGCTTCAAGTTTTCTATGTGGAAGGCAACTACTTTATGACATTTGTATTTCTTACATTGCATTTAATAAAATGTATGTTTGAAGAACAAGAAGAATGAAGAATACTTCCTTTGTCACAACCCTTACTATATATGTATTATATATTAAAAAGCGATATGAAGTGATAATTTGAGCGAGCAGCAGCAGTTACACAACACGTCCACTGGAGGTCCTGCTTCTCTCAGGTTCACAGAGGGAAGACTTGAGGCTGGTTTGTGAGATGAGGGGCTGATCTGTGTTCAGTCGCAGTTTGAATCATTGAACGGTGGATTGTTGCTCTGCAGTCTCACAGTACCTGTAGCTCAGGCAGCATCAGGAGCTGAGTGTGGTGGAGTTTCATCTGTCAGAGGGTGAGTTTGACTTCTTCTAATCATGAAACACAGTTTCAGTTGCAGCAGAATGAGTTCAGAGTAACATGTGATTCTTGTAGTTTCAGATTTTCTTGCTTAATCCACAAACAACAAAAACTTGCCTAAATAAATGTGTCTAACAATTAATGGTGAAACTGAATTGTTAGACCATCTATGAGTGTATGGCTGCTTAAGAGTTATTTTTTTAATCTGAAAATAACATTTGACCTTTTATTAAACAAGCATTGTTAAAAGTTAAAATCCTCTTTGTTTTTAAACAACTTTGACTCTATAAACACACAAATACAATTTGTCATTATTTATTTTAGAATTAAATCGTCATGTGTAACTTTTCTGTGCAGCCTGTTATCAATTTCTCTGATTTTCATGTGATCTGACCAAAGGCTGATTTACATCCACAGGTCGACATCATTAAAACCTTATTTCCCCCCCTGTGCTTTTAAGAAATACATGTGGGAAAGGTTTATTTTTCTTTTTAGGGATCTGTTCAAGCAGTCTCACATAACATCTGTCCTCTGGGACTGAACCAGCTGCTGCAACAACGTTGGGTGCACATCTGGATGTAGAGGAGTTATGTTGCCAGCCTGGTTTCAGTCTGCCCCTCTCGGTGAACATGAAACGTTCAGCTTTCCTTTATGAGTTCTGCCACATACCTGCACTTCAAGGTACAATATGTAAGACTTAGCCACCTGTCCACTTCATATTCGAAACAAAGAGGGGACAGCGTAACACCAGACTGACCGCCGACTGCAACTATTGCTGCCATTAGCCAGTTAGCTCGGTTAGCAGTGCAGGTAGTGGTCACATTGGCTGTCTCTGCCCGGACTGGGAGTCTGGAGCACCAGATCAGTGTTGGTGTTGTTTACCATCAGACTGTCACGTCTGGAGGTACAACCTGGGTGGGGGCTTGATAGTTAGCAGGCTGATTCAGTAGCATCAAGACAGTTTTCTCAATTTTTGTATGTTTAAAACCAAGTTGCAGCAGTTTTGAGGTACTTGTAGGCTGGTGCAAGTGTGGTTTCACGATAAAAGGCTGATTGATTGAATCTGACTTGTCAAGGCCGTTAGGATGGCCCGCTGTCAGATATTAGTGGTGTGTTTGCAGCGAGAAAAAGTGATTTAACTGCTGCCCAACAGGAGCAGGCTGCATGTTTGAAGCCAGATGGTTGGCGCTGTAAAAGAGCAAAGTAAGCCCCGTAAAAGCTCTGAGGTCTGGACCTGGTCTGTCTTGTGGTTTGGGCGGGATTCTCTTTCCCAAAAAGTCAAGTTCCATTAACGTGTCGGGTCTGATGAAAGCTGATCCCTGCTGTTTACTCCTCTTAGTCCAGGATACAGAGTAGATCTACAGAGGCATCTTTCTATGTATTTTAAAAACACCTCACTGACTCATCTCCTCGTCACTCCTTGCATCATCTCCTGCTGCTGTAATTACCTTGAGGTTGGGCCTCAGGTGTCGATTTTGAAATCTGGAGGTTAATGCAGTCTAGACCTCAAAGCGGCCGCCTGTTAATCACGTGTTTAACCGTTGCATGCTGTGTACTAACCTGTAAAACCACCATTAGACCCCAGGTGATGTTTTTTTGAGTCAGCTGCTGTTGTTGTTGATGCTCACACACCCCATCACCATGGCAATGATTAGCATCCTATCCCGTTTTGGTGCTTATTCAAAGAGAGTCATCTGTGACGGTGCTGAGACGATGCCGTCATCATGCCTCATGTCATCCTCTGGCTTCATGTCTCCTCTGACAGCAGACGGCGTGCCAGTAAGATGCAGCTGCGACTGCGCTGACCAACAGCAGCTCAACAAGTCTCAACACTGGACAGCTGACGGGGGGGTACATCTGCATCACAGCCTCCTCATTCACACTTGTTTCTTTTTGTGTTTCACTGATGTAGCCACATGCTAGTTTGAGGTTGATGTTGTGTTTGTGTTTGCAGCTGCAGCAGCCTGGATGTGATACTGGGTCCCGGTGTGAGTTGGTAACCCCGGCTGAGTGTGCGATGTGTGGACCTGCCCTGCACCTGTGTCTGCTACTCTGGATAGTAGGGGCGGCTGTTTCCAGGACGAAAGGTATCTCCTCCATCTAATCTGTGTTTCTGGTGTATTAAACTGACTGTAACTCCTTTAAAGATGATTTTAGATTCCATAACATCATGCAAAATCTAACTATAATGAGTTTAATTTCCTTTCTACTGAGTAAAGAGTTTGGACTTGACTATTTTCATTTTCTTCTACTTACAAAACTTTACTTTATCTAACAAAACAAAATTGTACGATACACTCCACTATGTTTATCTGACATGGATTTGAACAGATTAAAAAATGTAAAACAAAGCAAAAGAAAATGTAAACTAAGAATATACAGAATTTTATAAAAACAATATCTTTAAAGGCACAATATGTAAACATTTTAGTTGAAAACGTTGATATATTAGCTAGAATTATCAACAATGTGGAGAAATAACAGCGTTAAAGTTATGACATCTATGTATTTTATTCCAGAGATGTCTACTGAAGTTAGCATGCTAACCAGCTAGTCCTGGCTCTTCCCCGGTGCTCCGAGCTCCCAGTCCTGACCGCTTGCTGAACAGTTTAACTGAGCTAAATAGCTAACGGTGGCTCTAGTTAGCAGCAGTTAGAATTTGACAGGTAGCCAATTCTTACATTTTACATATTAAAATGTAAATGTATCAAAAACTATTTTGCACTAGAAGCACAAAAGTCAATTATTCATATGGTATGTGTACATGTATGTGTAGTTAGCATGCTAACCAGCTAGCACTGGCTCATGAAAGTCCAAAATCTCCAACACCAACATTTCCCCGGTGCTCGCTAGCCGCAAGGCAAATGGAGCTAATTAGCTATGGGTAGCTACAGTTAGCAGCAGGTAGAGGTTGTTCTAGTAATATGCTGCTGATCATATGCTGCCCCTTATTTGTTCTGTGTATGAATTCAACAACAGCAATTTTTTGTACCTAGAGCACCTTTAAAATGAGTTTTTTTCTCTTCATCTGAGACATTTCCACTTCAGCCGCTCTTTCATACAAAAAGCTTTCCAGTTTCTTTCCTGTCTATATTCTTAAGATTTTTACAGAGGGGTGTGTTCATTCATAGCTGTATTTATGTGACATTTAATCCCTAAAAACATGGTGAAAGTGGCTGTTTATGGCTGATGATTTCTGTATTTAGTCAGTTATACTACAGCAGGGAAGAGACACCTTGTTAGTTAATGGCTACCAATGTGGTCTCTGAACTCAGGTGAAGTGGACAGCTCCCGCCAGTCTGAGCGCAGAGGCCGGTGGTTCCCTCGTCCTCAGCTGCAGCATCACCACTGCAGCAGGCGACACTGTGCGGCAAGTGCGCTGGCACAACAAGCACAACAAGATCCTGTTGGCGTACGAGCAGAGCGCCCCCATCCGCTTCAGCCACAGAAACCCCAAAGTGCAGCTCACCGCCTCGCACAACGGCGCCAGCTCCATCACCATCGAGAACGTGCAGCCCTGATGACGGGGGGCTGCTACAGATGCGTCTTCGACGTTTATCCAACGGGACTGCAGGAAGGAAAGACGTGCGTCAGCGTCATTGGTTAGTCTGTTTTTTTAAGGAACTCCAGATTAATGTTCCAAGATGATAGATCGGTCATTATTTTGGGGGATTCTGGCTTCTGTTATCTTAAAGAACAAGTTATCTTCAGTAAGCATTTGTCAGTGCTGTAGCTCACACCTCACATCTGAACTATTGTTCTTTTTTCCACACAGACAAAGAGTGTTTGTTTGTCTCACAAGACCCCTTATGGGACAGGAAGCAGTAAGCTGAGGTCTGAACTCTAAGACCAGCAGGGGAAGGAAAACCCACACACCTCGCTAGCTGAGGCACTTCCTGTTGTTAGTGTAAAATGTGTGCATACACATTCTTATCACTCCCAGACTCCTCCTGTTAGCGTGGCTCCTCACAAACAGCAGTCTGGTGAAGCAGAAGTAACCCACATTCAGCTTAAATGCAGTCAAACATTCTATCGTGTTCATTTCTTAGGTAAAGTGCGCCTAGAGGGCAACAAGACGGCCCATGAGCGGGCAGACGGCCACCCTGTCGTGCGGGTACAGCATCCCTGAGAGGGTGCTCCAGGTGCTGTGGAGGAAGACGGCCGAGCAGGGCGACACCATCACCGTGGCCGCCTACGCTAAGGGCGGCCACCAGACCATAACTGACCAGTTCATGGGTCGGGTTAGCCTGAGCCGCAGCCTGGGTGACACCCAGCTGACCATCCAGCAGGCCAGGACGGAGGACGAGGCGTGCTACACCTGCGAGTTCCACACGTACCCGGACGCACTAAAAGCGGCACCGCCTGCCTCTCAGTGTACGGTGAGTACAGACAGAAATGTGTAGTAGTAAGTTAGGGGAGGTTAGCATGCTAACCAGCTAGCCTTTATCAAATGTGTATCTCAAGAGGAGATAGTAAACAACACCTACGCTGAGCTCCCAGTCCGGTCGGAGTCAAATCACACTACCACTAGCTGCACAGCTAACTGAGCTAAAGGCTAAACGGCTCATTTTGGCACATTTAATAGATTATCTATGCTAAAAAAACAACAACTCTCTAATTGAAGCTACTTGAGTGATCACTTTCTCTGAACTGATCCTCCAAAGCCACAGAAGCCATGAAGCGACACGAGGTGCACTCAAGAGTTACTGTAGACAGAGAGGAAGTGTTTGTGTGTGTGTGTGTGTGTGTGTGTCCCAGATTCAGCTCAGGAAAGGGAAACGCTGTGTATAAACAAACCACAGGCCGCCCTGAGGTGAGAGTCACTCCATTCATTAAACTACTGTTCTGACCTGCGTTCATGTCCCTCTGCAACACTCAACCCCGTCCTGCTGTGATAAAGCTGGCTCAGACTTTTAGAAGTCGTGAGGCAAACCTTCCAGGAGGGTGAGTGGGTGTTTATCCTTCTCCGTGTGTGTGTGTGTTTTGTGAGTGATAATGTTGACCAAGGGAGGGGTGTCACTGAGGGGAAGGGGTGATTAATTTGGGAGAAAGCCCAGGGGATGAGTGGCGCACTGTTTCCCCGAGACACAAGGCCCTCAGTCTGTGTGTTTGTGGTGTGTGTTTGCTTCTCAATGCTCTGCTAACAAGCTTTGTCCAA